>NW_027526203.1:217249187-217402008 GCF_048455015.1 Haemaphysalis longicornis | reverse complement strand
ACAATAGAGGGTGTTTTAAATGAACCATGTCACACCACGTGTCCCCCGTGGACATGTATACGAATGCCTAGATTGAAATAATGGCAAACTCAGCAAGGTTATTTCAATTTCTGAGGTTTCCGGTCACCATGAACGCATAAGAAGAAACTTAATACTCAACGAAACCTGCAGGAACCCTCAAGAGGACGCGAATGTTTTCAAAAGCATGCGCTACATCACACGAAGTGCTTCGGTGTCGTCGTAGTTTTCCTTTCTTTCTTTTCTTCCTTTCTCTCTTTCTTTCTTTCCTTCATTTCTTTCTTTCTTTTTCTTTCTTTCTTTCTCCTTTCTCTCTTTCTTTCTTTCCTTCATTTCTTTCTTTCTTTTCCTTTCTCTCTGTCTTTTTTCCTTTCTTTATTTCTCTCTTTCTTTGTTGTTTCTTTGCTCTCTCTCTCTCTCTCTCTCTCTCTCTCTCTCTCTCTCTCTCTCTCTCTCTCTCTCTCTCTCTCTCTCTCCTCTCTCTCTCTCTCTCTCTCTCTCTCTCTCTCTCTCCCTCTCTCTCTCTCTCTCCCTCTCTCCCTCCCTCTCTCTCTCTCTCTCTCTCTCTCTCTCTCTCTCTCTCTCTCTCTCTCTCTCTCTCTCTCTCTCTCTCTCTCTCTCTCTCATTTGCATGCGGGTTGTCACGCAGTTGTGTTGCAACGCTCTTCATTCGCTTCATTATTTTTTCCGCTCCTACGTTTTCACTTGCTGTCTTCGGTCTGTTGCATGAGTATAGTGATGCAGTGCGGCCACATGTCGCAGGCAACCACTTTCCCTTTTCAGTATTTCGTCGCAAATAAAGCGGCACTGACAGCTCTTAAAAGCGTTTCTGCCACTGGCAGGGAGGCAAGCCTCGATTAAGTTTCAACAACAACCCACAGCAACCTTTACAAAATACACACGGCCTCGGACGGTGAAAAGAAAAAGCTAGAGAACGATAAAAAAATCTCCTATTGACAGTGACACATTCCAACTCTGTTTTCTGTACGTGGCCGCTCCTTACCGGAAATTGTGTAGCTTTAGTTGGAGCCCGTGGAGGCGCGCGTCTCCAAATCCTATATGGCGACATCAGAAACAGGAAACCGGGGCTACAACCCGGGCGAACTTCCATTTCTTCCCCCACCATCCAAAACGTCAAATTTACTCGTGGAGACTCGAATTGACGGAACAAACAGGCCGAACAGCGCACCGCAGCCACAAAATCGCGCAACTCATGGTCCTTTCCGGAAGCGCTTGATTGAAGCTGACAGCCAGAAGATATGTGTCTCGTCATTTGAGTCTTGCTGTATGGAGCTTCTTTCTGTATCTCCGTCTTGCATCTGTTCCAGCTCCCTTTCCCGGCTGGAGTTTTTTTTTTTTTTTTTTTGCATTTAGGAAGGGTTATGCTTAGAGTACACAGAACGTTTTTGCGTTGTCCACGTTTTATGCGTATGTATAGCCACCGCTGTTGTCGCTGCTTTCGATATCGAGAGCGCCTCGCTTCTTGTTTCACCGGTTAACGTGGAAATTTGCGGTAGGCTTTAGCTCTTCTATTACGGCATAGATTTTTATGCAGTTTTCAGCAACCCCTAGTTCTTTATATGATGTGTAGGGCGTTGTCGATGAAAATTTTCGGCTACACCTTCAATGTTTGGTAGCCGAGTTTCTATATAAACCATAACAAACAAAACCGCTCACGGTGGTCACATGTACTACCGAAGATATTGATTTGAAATAAATAAATAAATAAATAAATAAATAAATAAATAAATAAATAAATAAATAAATAAATAATAAATAAAAATAAATAAATAAATAAATAAATAAATAAATAAATAAACAAATAAATAAATAAATAAAAAGTTATGGTTTAAAGCAGAAACACTCGTCTGCGACTATCCTATGAAGCCACCCGGAACACCACACACTGCCTATAACTTTGAATAATATCAGGCCAGCTATATTTGCATTCGTAGTATTCCGAGTACTGATTTACCGTCGCACACTCCGCACGGGGCTGAATTTTTTGGTGGTGCCACATTATAAGAGGACCCACGGGCGCCAATATGTTGCCACAAGGTCAAGAAAAAAAGCGAGGTTGTCGTGACAAATAAAATTTGCGAGGGCGAATTTGTGCCGCATAATAAACTATGAAAACAACAAACGTCGTACGAACAGACAAACAGAATTGCGTGCTCAGGCGGCAGCCGGCGAATCGGATGCAGTGGCATTTGGTGGGCACGCATTTATCTTGGACCGCACTTCTTTAAATAAAAACATCCCGTCAAAACGAAAACACACTGGATCATACCAGAACCACCTTGGGGAAGTTACGATCAACGGGTTACACCCTTTTCGTACAAAACAAGATTGCCGGGGGGCGGCTTCATGTCAGACGGGACAAACGTAGTTGGCTCGGCTTTCATCAAGATAAGGTCACAGTGCGCCGTCAGGTACTTATAACAAAACATGAACAGACCGATTCAAAAAGCCTTGTTGGCGGCAATATCAGTGCATGCTTCGAGAAACACGCTTATCAAATACGGGCTTTGACAGTGATGTATCAAGTTTGTGTTCTATAGCTACAGACAGAAAAAATGAAAAAGCATATCGACGCAACCATTGTGTGCGTGTTTACGTAACCTAGCCTAAGAAAAAACCGGCATAATTTCACCTAGAGACTTCCAACGTGCGGGCGGAAAAGCAATTTTACGAAGAGCGAGCTGTTTTCTGTTATCAAGAAGCCTTATTCACCAAATAAAAAAAATCAACATAGTATGCGGATTTACTGATCTCGGAGCACACAATGTAAAATAGGTTAGCACGGATTCGCTTACCCGCCTTTTTTCAACTCTTTCATAACTGCTATTGCTCGCTTGGAGTCTTACAAAACCAGCGTAATTCAAGTAGCTGTTTACCCGCTCCAGCCTCCCAAATCTCGTGTCATGCCACTGCCAGAAAATATGCAGACGGGCCCCACAAAGACGCAGCTTGATTAAAAACGGACAGCGACCATATATGTTTATAAAAACCAAAAAGACGTTTCGTTGCAATGCGTTTTCCCGGCCAGACGGGCTTCCGTCGAAGTCTTGATTTTAAAGACGCAGCTTCTGGTTCCTGTCATTGCTTATACCCGCTTCCAATCTCGGGTTACACTCACTCTACGAAGTACCTCCAATACCCGTGCACCTAATATAAATTGAAAGAAAGGAACCCGATATAATGCGTCGAAAAAGGCGATATGGAAGAATTTGCTTACATTTCAAACAAGCCGTCATGAAAATGCGTCAACGCTATTTTTACTGCCAAGCAGTATATGTCTAACGGTCCCTCCCTGTCGACCCCCCCCCCCCGTTTTTATTCCGGTGTCATCGACATACTCGGCGTCGCTCCAGGGCTCCTCCTCACCACCGCTGACACCTCTTCCCCAACTATTTTCCCCCTCACCTCCGCCGATGCCCCTTTGGCAAGTTGCGCAGACGGCAGCTAACGGCGGTAGTGCGGTTATCAGATGATTGCGAAAAATAAACAGAAGCACGAATGGGCATTAAAAATGAACTGACGATTACTAGGCTCCCTGATATGAAATTTGTGCGCAGCGCGAGCTGCAGTCTTCTCATTTCTGCTGCGTCTCAGGAAGTGTTCGCGTGATCAGCGAACGTACGGCGGCGTGCGCTACTCTGCTGCTACCTCACAATGCGTCACCGCCGCCGGCCAGCATGTTGGAAATCGTGTTTGAGCATCTCGCACAAACGTCACGTGGTTTGGATTACCCCTACACAAGGGAGCAGCGAGCATATTGTTGCATATCGTGTTTGAATCTATCGCGCAAACTTCACGTGGTTTGGCAAACTTCACGTGGAGAATGGAACAGCATCCGGGGAAAGTGTCAGGGGAAGGGCGCTCTTTGGTGACGACACATCAAACATGTATGAGGGAAATGCAGTGAGAGAGATGACGCTATAGCCGCACGTGTCGTACTCCACTTCGCCCTTCGCTAGACGCTCCTCTCCATTTTCTTTCTTTCGTCGTTGCTGCGTTCGCTCACTCGGTTACGCGGACATAAACAGACGCCGCTCCCACGAAGCCCAGATAATGGCTGCCAAAGGGGTACCCCCTAAAACGACTGAAACCCGCCGCCGCCATTTCCACTCAAATTACCTCGCCAAGTAGCTGCGAATCCCTCCCGATAGAAGAGAAACTTCTCCAGTTGGAACGCCGGCTTGAGCCCGTATTTCTTTTCAGTTTGGAAGGCCTTCCGAGCGACATTTTCGCCGGTGTGTTTCACGCCTAAGTACGTGCAATCACCGGCTGCCGGTTTATGGGTGCACGGTGTGCGGGCAGAAAAAGGGGGGCGTGCACGCACAGCTAGGCTTCATACCAGTACCGATGAAATGCCGGTTGTGCCAGTATTTATATGTCGAAATTACATGGCTCAATGCGGTCCTCCTCAATCGAGTGGTTCGTGTGTGGGTTGATGGGTTACACAGACATCTTACACGCACAGTAAGATACATACGAGGGGGAAGGAAAAGAGACAGCCACATGTTTGCACGCGAGAATACAGGTCAAGGGCTTCCAGGTTTTAAATCGTTATGGGATGGATGCATGCCGTTCGTTTGGAGGAAGGAGAGCAAGAATCGAAGCGTAGCCCTGAACACAAGCGCTAATGGGTGCAAAAACAACGGAAAGCTGTTGGCACCGCCGAGATCGTCTCAAGTTCAGCTCATGGAGTAGCGGCGAATCCCTCACGGTTAACCAGCAAATTGCCCGCTTGGAACGCCGGCGTGGGCCAATATCACTCCTTCAGAGGGCTTTCAGGGGATATTTTCGATGGCGTCTGTCATTTCTAAACGCGCGCACATGACCGGTTGCCGGTTTATGCGTGCGTAGGTTTATAGTGGAGAATAGTGGGAGGGAGGAGGGGAGGCGTGCACGTGCAGCTATAGGTTTCATGCCCGTACTGATGGATGGCATGTCCGTTGTGCTGGTGAGAGATTTATACGCGGACTTTAAACGGCCTAATGGGACCTGTCCAGAGTACTTAGTGGTAGAGTGGATTGGGTTTGTGTGTTAGGCCACGGCCGCTCGATGGAAACTAGGTCCGGCCTGCCGAGCGCGCCTCTCCGCCGGTGACCGCGTTAGTTTCCCTTTCCGCCGCAGCGTCAGTCGTGGCGCTAATCATCGGTGAAAGATGAGCGGCAGCTGCCGGCTGCGGTCACGGTTTCAATACGGTGTAAGTTGTTCATGACTGCACCGACGGCCGAAGTCAGCATCCTTATAATTTATAATATTACGCGGTGATAAGTGAGGCGGAAACTCACAATATAGGCGTCACGCACTAACTAGTATTTCAGAAGTAGGCACAGCGCTACATTTGTTTTCCTTTTAGCGTGCCGCATGCGACGTTAGCAGGTGGCGTATTGCTAACGTCGAGCGCAATAGGCGGATTTCTTTCTAAAGACTTTCCCAAGGCTTTCAGGAATAATATTTGGCATGGCAAGCTAGTCTGAGCAACCGCATTTGTTTATTACAAAACAGCTTACAAGTTGAGCGTACGTAAAAATTACATGAACGTTTCGTGCTGTGTCGTACACGCGCATTTCTCAATGCGCGTTTAACAAATGTGACTGGATATTTTCACACCTTGCTTTAACTGTGTTTTCAAAGAGAACTGGAATAATCTAATACCTTTTAGGATCCATTGGTCCATTTGCTTTGGAAATATTGTTCGACGGCGCGTTAGGTTACCGGGTACACAAAATTATGGAAGACACACGAATGAAATGGACAGATCGAACGCAACTATGAACTGATTTATTGCAACAAAAACACTATTTACATGGGAACCAAAACACGGAAATGAGTACAGGACGCAGTAGAATGCTGTAAAACTTCGGCAGTCGTTCTTTAATTTACACTAGTTGCACAACGTAATGTACAGTTGGAAAATAAATTAAACTGTATTAAATCCATGTGACATCAAAGGTAAATTTAATACAATATTTAAAGAGGGATTTACTGGGTTTGTGAGAAAATATGCAATTCATCTTCGCCTATGGTTCACCAGCAATCAGCTTTACAAGCGGAAAACTTTTGGCGAGAAATGTTTTCCTGAAAGCTTCAGTAGATTCTCTAAAGAGCTATTAACGTCGCCAGCCCAGGTGGCAAGAAGCAGCGTCAATAGCTTTTTTAAGAACCTTTCGCAAAGCTCATGACAGGGTACGGGTCCCTGTTGCTGGCGCACCACATCAGCGGACAGTCTGCGAGGTGTGGGAATACGGTGTTTGAAAGGAGCTTACAAATTCGTCCGCTGTGTCGAACTGCCTGTACAGCGCGATTCCCCTCGAACTTCTTCACTTGTTCACGAACGTCGTCGCAGCGTTTTTGCAGTTTTTGTAGTTTTTCGTTTAGTCTGTTTTCTTTCATATTAAGGCGGCGGGCATTTCTCTTGGTGTTATCGAAAAAGCCTGTCAGATCGAACGAAGTCTGGCATTCTCGAGTCTCAAAATTACGTTGGCCGCATGATTGCATGTCCGTGAGAGAGTACAGGATTGGGTCTAACCTCTTTCGGTGAGTGCGGTTGACCTCTTTCTTCATTATCCGTTAGGCCCAGAATTGAACGCTCAATCGTTCCATTTTCTGCAACCATTGTGCTCACTTGCCCTTGATTGCGTACTTGAGATGCCGACGCACACGCCTCGAGCAGCGGCCGAACAAGCGCCCTCCTCCTTTTCGGGCTTTCCGGCAGCACGTACGTTGGGTACGGCGGAAATCTTGTCGACACAGCTGTTGGCAGCAACAACTTGCCCTACAATCCCACCGTGTAGTCATCCTCTTTGAAGTGCAGCGAGCAAACGACCGATCTGGAGCTTGGCTTCCGTTGGCTGCCCTTGTTGATCCCTTGACGGGAGATGTTGTGCAGCCAGGCGTCTCGGAGTCGTTCTTTGGAGGGAACTCGTGGCAGCAGACGCCCGGGGTTTTCTAGGAATTCGACTTGCAGCGCGGCACGCAGCAGTTTTGAGCATTTCATAACCAGGAGCACACTAGTACGATATATTGCACGAGCAGTGCGCGGAATTCGGCGAAACGAATAGCTCAAAGCACTCACGCGTGCTTCAACAATCCCGCCGCTGCTGCTCTTCGCGCCCAAGCCGGAGTATGCGCCGATACGTGGCACCCCACCGCGAGTACAAGCGGCAACCGTAAACTTCGCTTCCATGCCCTCGCCCGTCGCCGACGCGCGAGGCTGCAAGCCGCATTCATCCTTCCAACCGTGTTGCTTGCCCGCGTTAATTCCGATTCCACCCTCCTGAAGTTAACATGTGCAGATTATTAAAACTGGAAGCTGAGCTAATTCGGTTCCGTTCATAATGAAAAATGACAAGCAGCGTAAATGCTATACAACATAGAATCACGCAAAAATAAACAAGTTATCACTGCCAAGCAGTTCTTATTAAATCTATTAATATCCACGCAAGCGGCCTATCAGATTTCACACGTAAGATTTCACACATAGGGGAAACTCGACCGCACATGCTAAATCAAACCACGATTCAAACGAAATACGGAAAGAAGAAAGCAAACCACAAACACATTACCGATAGCACACAGGTGTTTCCCTCGGGCAAACCAGCGCATTTACGTACGCCGCGCATCGTACACAGCGCATCTAAGCATTTTATGTCCCTGTTTAACGAGTAAATATCCGGTTTACTAATAAATGTGACCTGCAATTTCTCAGCATTTGGGGACATTTGGCTGGGATTAAAATTACCGTGCCTGAATTCAAACATGAGACTGCCCTGGGGCTGCTGAGCCTGTGTTTGGCAAGGTTAAAACACGGCCGTTTTAGAATTGTCCTTCAGTTAGCATGGTGCATGGGAGCAGTAATGGAGTTTTATATTCCAACACAAACGCGCTGCTGTGTTTAAAGCGAATTAGCATTGTAACATGCTGCACAGTCATATTCCCGAACATCGCGGGAACTGGGTTGCGGGAGCGGCCGCATCGCACTCGTCTTTTTAAACCGCGAACAAGAATTACCGTCATCAAACAGATGAAATTCTTAGGCATTGAAGATGTATCTTTGCCGTAAATTGTGGTGTCATTATTTTCCAGATACGTGTGTTAGAACGCGAGTAAACGACGTTTAAAGGGGCGATAATCGTCGATATTCCGTAGGCGCTCCGAAGCGAGGGCCGCGGGAGCTGTCACCGATGTGTGGCGCCCCGCCGAAAGTAGCGGCGGCAACTGACAACTCCGCTGTCACGCCCCTACCCATTGGCGGCGCGTGAATGGGCAGGCCGGACCTAGTTTCCATCGAGCGGCCGTGGTTAGGCTATGTTCAGATTACCGACGCAAACCCTGTATCGTGATCTATGACGTAAAAAAATGTCATGTCACGCAGTTAGGTTGGCTGAGACGTGAAATGACGTCATTGTTTAAAGTTATTACGACAGTTGCGGCAACAGTCTGAACACGGCCTTACACAAACAGTAAAATGCTTACGACGCGGGAGGGGCACAGGCAGGTCTATGTTCATCTGCAAGAACAAAGCTTGGATCCGTCAGGGGTTCATTCAGCTAATTGGCTAGGAAATATGCTCCATCGCAAATTACGATAAACGTGTTTCGTTTCTTGCACTCCGTGGACTGCGTCCAGCTTTGCAGGTTATCCTTCTTCGCAAAAAGGAAGGGAACTATTTTTTTTAATTTCTACTCGCTCACGTTGAAGGTGGCCGAGTAGAAAGGAAAGCGGTATGACGCAACCAGCCAGTTTAAAAGGTAAGCAAATTTTAAGGTTTGACTGTATCCTACGCAGAATATCGGGTTTCTTTCTTTCAATTCACATCAGGTGGACGGGCTTTGAAGGCGCTTCATAAAGCCTGTGGTCGTAACCCGAGATTGGAACAGGGCAGTGGTTGCCCCGGACAACTGCCTGGCTGAAATGGCACCTGAAGTGAAAGAGCCATGAGTGTGAGTGATGCAGGGAGTAATAACATGGATACTCGACAGGTTTGCGTTTTTTTTTTTTTTTCTTCGCGCTGCGGGTAAGAGATCCCGTACTCTCCAACATCCTAACACAGCATGCTGCATTCATCGCGAGCCGCTTGTCGCTTGCGGCATAGCGGCGCCTTTCTTTACCAATTAAAACACGCGCTGCATTCAGTTTGTTACAACAAAAGGACGAGTCAGTATTATGCACACTGCAGTAACTGTTCGCGCAATTTAACGCTACTTATCGCCCCTGGCCAGGAAGACGCATAAACTGCATTCGCCTTCGCGAAACCGACAGCAGGAAAGAAACACCCATGTGTAGCAGGTGTGGGGAGGGCCTATCCGTAGTCCACATCTTAATCACATGCAAGGCACTCGACACAACAAGACACAGACACTTCGAGGAACTATACAGACAACACATTCCGCTACACCCTTCCTTGTTTTTGGGTGGCAATGCCATGGTGTCTGTGCAACGCGTTTTTAAATATTTGTCTGGTGTTAACTTTTTAAGCCTGATATCCTATCATGCGTAATCAACACTGGCCCTATACACCAGCCATCTCCCTTGGTTTTATTTGATTTTACTGCTATTCTGGCTTACACATTTTAGTAGCCACTGTTTTCTGTTGTATACCGTATAAACCGGAATATAGGTCGAGTTTTTTCCCAAAAAAATCCGCACAAAAGTCACCCCTCGTCTTATATAGCGGTCATTGGCAGAATGTAAATCGTTGTCTGGCAACAATGTGCAAGCGTATTCCGTCGCCAATCGCCATTCGTGTCGGACTGCTCTCTCGCTCTATAAGCCCTTTATTTGATTTCGCTTTTCTCTAGTTTTTCGTCTTTTACTCGTCTATTACGCGTGCGTGCGTACATTTCTGTACGTCTCTGTTCCGAGATGAGTGGCGGCAGTCGACGCCAGTTCACCGCGGCGTTTAGGCTGATGGCGATTGCGTCACCGAGCAGAATGGGAATATGGCGGCGTAACGCCAGTTAGGCGTTTCAGAGAAAAGTGTGCGGTACTGGCGGAGCCAGAAAGCTAAGCTGTGCGCGTGCAACCCCCGAAACCGATCGTTCGGTGGACGTCAAGCGGTGCACCCCGAGTTGGAGAACAAAGTGGCGGACTTCGTCCGGGAACTTCGCTCACGATCGCTCCGGAGGCCATGCGCGGACCGGCTCCGCGAACTGTACAATGAGTGGATAGCCGGCGACAACAAAAAGACCTATACGGGCCGGTTGCGACCGTGTCAAGCTGGGTGTCCTTCTCTGGGCAGTCGCTGCCCGACGACATGGGTACACGAGCGTTCAGGAAGTGCTCCATCAGCAGAGCGCCTGATGGCATGGAAGATGACAGTGCGAAGCAGTCATCCTCGGACGACTCTGAGAGCTCGGACGAGTGACTTCGGCAGGCATAGTGAGTGGCAGTGACAGACGGGCGTCGAAAATAAATATAGACATTGTAAATGCGCTTCTCTGCAAAATTATTTTTTTTGTCAACTTTTCCCACCTCAAGGTAGGGGGTCGACCTATATACCGGGTCGACCTATAATCCGGTTTATACGGTACTCTTGTTTGGCGCTCTTTGTCCCAGCTGGCCTTGAGCCAAAAAAATCCAACCATCATCATCATCATCATCATCATCATCATCATCAGGAAAGAAACATCATAGAAGAAGACGCAAAAAAAATCAGCGGCTGACCGCCAAAAGGGAACTATAGAAAAGGGGACTATAGAGGCCATCACAAACTATTAGAGGACCACATCTGACTGCATGTATCGCCGCGTGGCGGCACATTAAAAATATACACGGCAAATTGCTGCGGAATTTGTGCTGCGCGCGTGAAATGTTCTTATAGCCGCACTCTGTCATCCACTTTATGTGCTCCCTTGACTCGGCTGAGCGTAGTATACCTCTACATGCGAAACTCGCTTTCAAGGGGCTCCTCGACTGGACGCTCGAGCGGAGGAGGGATTCGGAATAGCGGGGTTACTCTGTAATGCTTCCCCCGACTTAAACAGTGCTTTTCATTGAATAGATACGTCATTTCATTCCCACTGTGTTTATTCTCCATTGTTATGAAGCGGAAATTCTTGACTGTGCCCCGTCTCCACCACTCCCAACCAGCCATCTCCCCTCACGGCTGAGCGTCGACGCTTGTGCGTTGTTGACGGCCGTGCTCGGTTGTCTTAGCACGGGGCGTGTACGGGACCTAAACAGTACTAGAATGACGGGACGCCCCGATAGCCGTCATCTCCCAACACCTAGCTGTCCCCGACGTTACCTCCCACCGCCAGCTTAATAAACAAGGCAATCAGCGTAGGCAGCTGGAGGCGGCGGCGCCGCCGTTCGTCGCGGCGCGCCACAAATGCCACGGAACCACGCTAGGGATCGAGGTCATGCTTCAGGGGATGGACAGCCTCGGTGGTGACCGCACGCAAGCGGCAAGCACTGGGACGTTCCTTTCCCAGCCCGCACGAGGCCGTGTTTACGCGGCTAGATAGCCAAGCAGCGGGTGAGGCTTCACACACCACCGCCGCCACAAAAATTCTCGTCTATACTTAGACGAGAACGTTTAGAACGCTTGACGTTCATAATATCCCGCGAGCGTATCAGCGTCATCCTAGTAGCGTTCTGACGCGCTATTAAACAAGACAGATTCCAGAACACACACAAAATAGGGAAACTGAGGCACGTAAGTGACAGCTGGCCCCAACGATTCGAAGAATTCTCTCTGCCGAGAAACGAAAACGGTCGATCACGAAGCACTTGGCCACTTGACGCCACCGAAGCTGCCTCCCGAAGACGCGCAGAAAAACGCAAGTTACTGTCATGGCTGAGCCGAGAAGCACCGAGCCCCTCGGGGGCACGAACGCGCCCTTACTCGGGTGTGCCATTCCCGAGAACATTAGGCCACGCCAGACGCAACGCGATTGTTTATATTCGGGTTTTCACTCTCTGAGGATGTCGCCCCACGCCTGTGCACCGCGTTAGACGTTTTCTCCCCGTGCTCCTCTGTCCTGATCCACTGTAACCTCAGTTTTCTCAATCATTAAACGCTTTAAATTCTCAAAACCTAGTTTCTCTGATTCGATCTTCATTCGAGCCACGACGTAGCTGACATAAACATTTCTAATGCGAAAGCTTTAACTTCCAATTGAACGCCGCTGAGTTCTCCTTCCAGTTTTGCGTTGCGAGTAACGTTTTCGAGTTTTCCTGCGGTGCGCCTGCGGTGTACTGGCGCGGAAGGTCACAGTTTGCGGCTGCCGGCAATGTAGATGCTTCAGGCTCCATGGCGGTATGGCACGCACTGCCTCCCGACCGTCCGGGATCGCTGTTGACTGGCGCGCCGCTGGGTGAGGCCAGCGCCGCGCGTCAGTATACTCGGGAACAAGTCAAGAACGGCAATAGCTCATGTACGGTATCACTCCGCCTAAGCGACGGACCCGGATGTCAACGGGCGCGCGTTTTGAAAGAAGGCTGCTATGAATGCGTGGTATTGTCTGCCTTTCCTGGCGTAGTTTGCTTGTCGTCGCTGCAGTGGTTTACAAGCATTATAAATCGAAAAAATAACTAAAACGGCTCTTGCGGCGTTCAAAATATTCCCAGTAACGCCTTGCTTGCGCCGCTCGAAGTAACATCCGGCTGCGGTGACGAGGCACAGTGGCAACTTCCGTCGCCGTTCCTAAGTTGTAACCGGGTTTAGTAACGTGTTGCTACCGACGGACACCGAACGGTGGCCGCAGCCTCCGTGTACCCGGCGCATGCCCGGGCGTTGCCATGCAGGATGCGAATTGTTTTCACCGCAAAACGCGTATTCTATAGCAGCCAATGCGCATGTGTGCCCAAGCGTTGCTTCGCGCACTCATTTCTGTTTTAATAAAGCGAAGCACGCACTATAAGATGAGTAGCAGCCAATGGCACTGGCTAGCTTTTATTGTGGTTTTTAGTGCAAAAGACGCGGTGTGGAACGCGTCGCGTTAACATGGATTACGGAGTCATTTCGCTGTTACAGGAGCGGGACTTCTGCGCTCTATGGTTCATTTAATTCTTTCGCATTAAACGGTGTAGCTCGTTATCACTTGTTAGCAGACACGCGGGTAAAAGAACTAAGGGAGCAGGCGTACGCCACTTCCTTTTCCGCGTGGAAACGCGCCCACAGAAAGAGGGAGCGCCAGAAAAGGCTTCCTCCGTCGACGCCTTTTTTTGAGTGCGCCCACCCGCAACATCAGAGCGGCAGAGTTGCGGGTGCTGCATTGCCCCGAGAGGGCCATAAAAGTAGAGGCAGACTCCAATGCTCACGCGGACAGGTGGCCCCGAGGGAGCGAGCGGGAAAGGAGCCGGATGGGTGGGGAGCCCCCGGGAGGGGTGATGAGGAGAGGCAGGGAGGATGAACCCCGCGGGCACGGTGTGACCCCTCCGGGGAAAGAAAAAGTAATATCTGGGCCGGCAGAGGACGCGTTCCCGGGCCTCAAGGTCGCGCTTGCAGGTGGCGGAGCGTCGCCGCCGACGGAAAGGGTTATGGATAGCTGTACAGGGGCGGAGCGAGCGTCGGCGGTGAAAAGATGCTTAAAAGCGAAGGTGCTTCTCGGTGGACGGCGGCGATGGCAGCCTTCGCTTTTAATCGACGTCGGTAGGAACGTGCTTACTTCTAGATTAATTAATAATGGTGATTAATGTGTATATCCCCTAAGGAAATATATATTCTTACGAGATAAGATCGGGAAGGCGTTTGTTTTGGCTAGGTTCACCAACAAGCCTTCTACCGATGTCAACGCTAATCTTACAACTTCGCATTGGTCTTGCCGCAGCTACTCGTTGCAGAATCACTATCCACGCATGCTGCTGCGAGACTGCCTCCACAGAAGGTGAGGGTTTGTGGACGATGGCATGTTTTGTTTGTAGATGCTACGCCAGGGGCCTGTGTTGTTCTTTACTCCTGATGCACGCACGGTGGGAAGAACATGCAGCCAATGGGCGTGCTACTTTTCTTTGTATTTTACTTCTTATGCGCATGCTTTCTTTGCGTTTAATTCCTGACGCGCGCTCTATAAAACCCTTGGCAACAAATGCGAAGTCGGGCACGGCTTTTGTGAATGCCCTTCACGGACGCGAACTGGGTGCGAGCTTTCTGCAACATAGCCAAGAAACGCTTTCGCGTCATCAATGTAGTTGAACGCATACTTTAGTGGCCTCTATGCTCTCGTCGATACCCCTTGTCATCCGAGAATGTCACAGGTGCGCGGCAAAGCCGAATACAGGAACCATGGCTTCCCGATAGGTGACAACAAACTGCCCTCTAAGACAATCCTGCGGTTCAGCTTCAGCACAATTACTCAATCGGCCAACCCATGCAGCCAAGAATTAAATTTCTGCGAATGACGATGTCGAACCCCCAGACGCTCGAATCACGGCGTGGGATAAAAAGCCCGAGTTGTCGGAGTGACGCTTGCTGCCTCCTCTAAACATACTCCACGTTTACACAGGCATAAATTAAAAAAAAAAACCACACCGGTAGCTAATTTGTGAAGCATAGAACGCGTTATCCCAAAGTTGCGGTTTCAAATCTTGTCCGTCCGGGGCCCACCTTTTACTCCACTTTCTTGCTTGTCTTATATTTGAAAACTCGCACTTTTACACTTTCTGTTCGATAAATTCGCTCAACTTATTGAACACACGCTCCTCCAGTTAGTTTTGAGTGCATTTGCGCTTTTCTGAGTATATGTCTGTGCTATGCAAGTGTGTGCAGTCAAAACCTCGTTAATTCAAACGTTTCCCAAACACAAAAAGCATGTTCGAAGTAACCGGAGTTCTAACTAGGGTAAGCCAGCTTTATTAGTGGTAAAGCGCCCACTACCAGTAGCAGAAACACAGGCGCAATAATGTAGGTCGTACTGTACGTTCTTAGAAGCGCATGTACGGCGTGCGCACAGGACAGTTCTATATGAAGACCAAGAGGAGCAGGTGCGCAGTTCCGAACTACGGAGTGGAGTAGTTGCTACGACTGAAAGAAGACAAACACATACTTTAAGAACATCAAGAATAGCCATAGAGGCGCGTGAAAATATCATTCTCGAACGACATCTGTAAGAATACATTTGGCCCGAACAGCAGCGCCAATTCTTTTATCCATCGTGGCAGCGCGCCTGTGGCAACACGAGAGGCCATGTAACGTTTCAAAATGCGCTCATTGACGTATATACTGCATTCGAACTTTTCCGTTCGGCTTGAAATATCACGAAAAGTAGACTGAACTGGTGGGAAATCCTGTTCCCACCCGTTCGTGGCGCATGCTTCAGGACCGAATCCAGGAGGGGTTTTTCCCATCGAAATACACGTCATTTTGTCGGGACCTATAGGCCAGTCCGAATTATTCCTTGGTTCTAATTATGCAACTTCGAATTAAAGAGGTTCGACATCATGTATAATCCAAACAGCTCCGCAGCATGTGTCACTCGAGAACATGGTCCACTTCCTTGAAAGACAAGCCAACGAATCTATTTCCGGTACCAGACGAGACATTCTTGACAATACTTTCCACGGAGCTATGCGTTCAATACGTTCACTCCGTGTTAATAAAAAACACATTCTGCGTGCTCATAGATGTTTTAGCCGTGGGAAGAGGAACTTACCAGCTAACATTGCTAAAACCAGCTTCGGCTGATTGTACGCGCGGAGGCGGCAGCAAGGCCCAACGGGGTCCTGAGCCTGCATAATCCTTTCACGCCACTGAAGTTTGTTCTCTTAGCATGGAAGAACGGAGAGGGGTCTGAAAAGGCTCTCGGGTTTTGCTTATATGAGCGGTGTCCGATTGACAGTTCTTGCCAAAGAATTAAAAAAAAGGACGACTTTTCTTCAGCATCATCATCTATGCCTCATCCAGTTCCCTGTCCATACCCCTTCCGAGTTGAAACAGCGCGGAGAATCCGACTGACTCTGGGATAATCGAAATTCCGGCCAGGGCGAGTTAGACAACAGCCCCGCTGCCCGCAATAAGTGCCGCAAGGATGTGCGGCAATAACTGCCGAAAGGGGAAGACGGCCGCTGCCTTCGAGTCTTTGCCATATCCTGCCACCTCAGGGGCCCCCACCTACGCCCACCAGCGCCCAGCCGGCACCATAGTATTACACGGGCAAGGGAGGTGGCGATGGAGGAGAGAAGCGGAGCTGCGTGGTCGTGACGCACTCGCATCCTGCGGCGGGTGCGGTCGATAACGGGCCGCGCGATGCCACTGATCGGAGCAGAGGAGGCGCCAGCCATCTTGGATACGGACATCCCGGCTGCGAAGCGGTGCCATACCCGCAGGCATTTTTTCTCATCACCGTCTTTCCCCCCACCCCCACCCCCACCCCCTACGCGCCCTGCTCTTGCGTCCCCTTTTGGCCTTTCTAAATCTCTGAATGGACGCGTTCGTACATATCTTACGCATGCACACGTCATAAAAGCGCGGCTCACCAACAAGTGTCCCTCGGGGACGTTTTGTAAAACTGGCCTAGGGGAGTCTACGCAAAGCTGGCAAGATGCCGAAACAGGACAAAGGGGAGCATGATTTCATGAAGTTGTAAAACGTTGGCCAGATTCCTGACCGGGCCTATGGGGGAACTGACACATAAAGAAATCAAATTAGTGAGGACGACTTGTCAAGGTAGACAGAAGATTGATCACAGGGAAATAAAAGCCTGAAAAAGGGAAGAAAGAAAAAGCACGGCCCCCGAACTATAACAGCGACTGCTGCCGCGGAAATGCGAACCGAATGCGGCAGTAATGCAAGACGTTCACAAAACACCACTGAAAAGCAGAATTGAAGATGTAATTTCTCTGTTTTTTTGCCGTGGAATACGCGGAACCTGAGCTACTTGGTGCATAATTCGCTTCACCTTTCTGTTCTTTTAGCATGCCCTCGGCCGTCTGAGCAGTACTTAAGCCTAACACGTATAATAAGGGCAGACAGATACATACACGATATAGGAATTTTCGTGAGCTCAGTTTGTTTAATCCATTCGTGTCTCCCCAGAGAAGTGCCTACGGTCACAAAGGCAGCAGTCAAGTGAATGGAAGTTTATCTAATGTCGTATTGCCCTTCTAAGTGCGCCTGCGGAATAAAATCTAACTCGAATCGTCTCCTCGCGTAAACACGATTCCGGAAGCGGATTTGACTTCGCTGAAAAAATTACGCCCTAAGAAATCAAATTACGATTAGCGGAACCCCGAGGCAAAGAGAAAAGCAATCTGGGGTAAGTGGTGTGTTGCGGCGGCGGCGCCGGATCGATCGGGGCGAAGCAGTGTTGAACTCGGGGCCAAACCTCACGCCAAGCCCACGATATCGTTAATTATTCACCGAAGTTAAAGGGCAGCCATCAACGGACGTTTTCCCGGCGCCCCACTTCACGAAAGAAGTGAGGTCAATAATACATCAGGGAGAAATCGCCCAAGCCATGCGGTGGAGGTGACGAGGGCGCATTTACAAGTCCGCAGGGAGATGGGGGAGGATCAGCACGACTAAACGCTTTTTGTGAGCTCCGTAGCTCCGCCCCGCGATTCGGATGCCGCCTTACTCGATCGTAATAGACGCTGCTTAGCGACAATGCAGAAATACAGTGCGCGCATCGATAACGAGAAAGATCTCGTATTTGAGTGAGTGATAAAGCTTCAAAGGAAAACAAGGTGCTGTAGAAAAGGTAATCAGGTATACAGCGATGCTCAACACGTTCCCAGTGAGCTTTTAAACAGGTAAACAAGGCGGTGACGCGAGAAACTAAGCGGTGTGGCACCTAAAAAACAAAAACAATTGAAGAACACCACCCCAGCGTTTCCATCTCCTGACGCGAAGAAACTTATGCAGTGTGTCAGTCGGTTTTTAAGCGTATAAAAAAACCGCGGCGTCAAGTACACGCTATTAACCCGACAACGTGGCTATTTATGTTCTTGAATCTCGCATCAAACGTCGTCGTCGAGCTTCTTCACTTATTACTGTGATTTACCTATAGTCTAATTACTGTAATTTACCTATAGATAAGTTACTATATTTGCCTATAGGTAAATTGCAACACAAAGTAAAGAAATTGCACCGCAATTATTATTAATAATCGCAGTGTCCATAGCTACACTCTTAATCTGGTTCCATGTAAGTTCCAGTTAAACGGGGCGATCCACATATTTTTATTTGGATCCAAACGAAGAATAACTGGAACTAGAGATATAAGTGGATCTTATCTGGAACTGTCCATTTGTTTTCTTTAGGTTTGTGTTTACTATGTGGAACCGAATAAATGAGGGGATGCGCTGTCGGCCGTTCCAGTTACTGTTCCACTTATGTCCCAGTAAAAATTTTGGACAGTGCTTTTGTATATTTTTTGCTCGTGTCTTGTTCCACATAACTTGTGCGCTGCAGTGAAGTATGCACTGAATCGTGCATTAACTGGAACAATGAACCACATATATATTTGACGCGCTTTGGCGCACAAGCGCACGCACAAGCACTTGCACGCACACGCCCACAGACATAGATACAGACACGAACGCACACCCGCGCACCCGCACATACACACACACATGCATGCAGTCACACACGCACACACGCACGCAGCACATAAAATTTAATAAACTTCGTCGATATCTATGGAACTGTCTTAGAGCAGTTTACTTATATAAGACGGCTAAGACTTATTTTTAGTGACGTTATTTGACAGAAAACAATATGTCCACTGCTATAACAACACCGTACAAAGCATGAAAGGTGCGAGAAAAGGGTATCTTAGCGAAAATAGAAATTTCACGAACCCCTTTCAGGTTGTCTGCGGCGCTCAGACCACTTTAGTGAATATCGTATTTTGCTAATTGCAGACGCGCAGTACGTCTGAAATCACCAATGACTTGAATTTGAGAAGGACCAGATGTCCTCAGGTTCTCCTTCTGCGTTTGGGATAGAGCCGTGGTAGTGCTGAAGAATTCATTGGGCTTTTGTGGATACCTCATAAAGAAATATATATAGTTGTTGAGACTATTGCAAGTTCTGCATTTGGTTCACAAAGCGTCGCAGAAACATTGTTTTTTGATCAATGCTCAGCCATCAGCTCGCTGTGTTGTAGTACGTGCACAATTTTAAGTGTTTTACAGGAACGTATGAATGGCTACAATCTGCTGTAAAATAGGTACTTAGTCCACTTTATTTATGCCCTGATGCGGTATATACATAGTGTTAACCGACTGTGCCGCATTTTACACTGCACGCAGCATGTCACGAATGCAGTTATATATGCTTGGATGTTCGTTAGCATTTTTCGTCTCGTGCATGCTATTAAGGGTGACTCACCTGATCCAATTCATATGGGACTCACTAATTCATGACGCAAATTCATGAGACTTACTAATTCAAAAGCACCATGTACCGATACAAGAAGTTTTACAAATTCACTGAAATGACACTAACGACCTGGTTTGCTTCTTCTAGAAATACAGTAGACCCTCGTTAAGACGAACTTGGTTAAAACGAACACTGATTAAGAACCACAACATTTTTCTCTTGTAACGTCCACAATGCAATACACCTCCGCTTAAGACGAATTTCGGATAATACGCATACATTTTTACGGTCCGTCCGGGTTCGTCTAAAGGCCGATCCACACGACGGACCGAGTCCGCGGTCCGATCGGTCACGTGATGCCGCGTCACGGCCCGCCGCGGTCCGATGCAGCGCCGAGAGCATCCACACGGCGGACCGCCGTAGCAGACGACAGAGCGGTCCAACCCAGAAACACTCTCCACCACAGTGCTTCCAACCAGACGAACTCGCGAACCCATACGAACGGCTCGCGCCCGCTCCGTACATGTTTTATGTGTATTTTGCGCTTGGTTTCGCCGTTCCGCGCGCATTTTGGAGCAGTCGAAATGTAAACAGAGCGCAAGCGTCGTTTGGCCGCTATGGCGTTAGCTTTGTACGTTGATGAAGAAGACTACCTTGCGCCGAAAAGGTCGTGCTGGGTTAAAAAGTGGATGTGTCGAAAAGAGCTGGGACTGCGGAACCAAGTTGTGGCGTGCGGAATCCAGAGCAGAGCGCATCCACACGGCGGGCCGGCTGAGCGGACCGGGAATGGCCGACCGTCTGAACACGCAAGCTGGAAGGTTGAACACAGGTTGAACACAGGCGCCGTTTGGCCGCGACAACATGTTGTAACGCACAAGCCTGCACGAAACGTTTCATCCCCACAGTAACAGCCACCCGCGTGCCAGCCGGGCGGGCGCGCTCACGCAGCCGCCGGCGTCGTTCGCACGAAGGCGACACTACGAGCGGCGACGGCGGGGTGATGCGGGCTGCATACGGCTCGTCACCGCTCGCTGGAACCGAACGCTTCCCGCAAATTGAGGTCCACATGCGTGAAACAAAGTGATAATGACGGCTAGCATTGCACTAGTAAGAGTCGTAGGACTCGCTAGTAAAAGCGCGGATGAAGTACGCGTCGCGGTTGTAAGCCTAGCCCGCCGCCTATCCCAGCGGGGGTGATTGACAGGCTCCTTCGAGCGCTTCGAAACAGCCGCGCTGCCTGCGCCATTCTCTATTGGCGCAACTGGACCCGGCACCGCCCACGCGGCGCGGGAGCTGTCAGACCACGCTGATTGATGTCGCGGTCCGCCGTCGAGACCGCGGACGGTAAACCCTCGGCGAATATTTGGCCCGCGAGGGCCGCGGTCCTGCCCGGACCAACGGCGGCCCGCGCGAACTGGTGACGTCCTGTCACGTGATGCGCGGACCGCGGTCAAAATAATCGTTTTGGTCCGCCGTGTGGATCGGCCTTTAACGGGAGTCTGCTGTATATCATTTCTTTGCAGAGATAAAAAAAAAAAACAAGAAACGCATTTTGGTTTATCCAGTCTTCACTGGAAGGTGCTAGCGGTCTCACCATGCGAGAGTTTTATTTCTTTGTTTCAGTAGAGAAGCGACATATATCTAAAATAAGCAAACTAGGCCGTTGTGAATATCGGTATGTATTTGTAAAACTATTCGTATTGGTGCACGATGGTTTTTAAGTCCGTTGGTCATGACGTAGTAAGTCCGATAGGAATGCTAACATGTGAGTCCCTTTTAATTTCCACAAGCAAAAACAAGAGCCTCTTTGCAAAGAGCGGTTGACTGGGTGAACGGAACTAAACCTAGATATACCACGTGATACCTGCATTATTTTGTATGTATTAATGCTGAAATGACATTGTAATTCCTAATTATGCTGTGCTGTAACGGCAAAAATACGCAGAGTTAACTTGCTGTTCGATTCGATGGTGGTTTATTTATCTCAAAAAAAAAATAACATACAAAGGGTATATACTGTTGTTGTGTCTTGTCATAGTAATTGAAGTTCATTGAATGACCCGCCTTCTCCAGCTGCTTCCCCAGTTGCTGTTTTCCTGTAGTATTGGTGTTCAGGAGGGAAAAGGGCTGGGAAACGGGCCGTGGTATTATTACTTACTAATTAGCTGTAGGTAGCTTTATATAACGTGGGTATCTAAGAGCGTCGCAGTATATTTTATTGACTACGGAAAGGTTTGTTGTCAAGAAAAGCAGTAAATGAAGCCACGCCCTTTTGCGTTCATTGTAAACAGTAACGGAGAAATTGTCATCCAAAGTTAAGCTCGGATATCGCACGCACTCACGGCCCTCCGCGAGAAACAACTTTAGCCAGTACTAACGCGCTAACGCGGCTATTATCTGAGCTTTGTTTCGGCCTCAGCGGGCGTAAACGTCCGCTTAGACGCATACGCCCGTTTTCCGAATCCAATAAAGCCATCACGTGTGCCGAGTTTGTATGAGTTCTTATGCGGGCGCATCGCCAAAGCCTCCGCGAGAACGAAAGTACGCCGAAGCCATGAGGAAAAGACCGCCACTCCAGTAGCGCATTCAATGCGCATGCGTCAGCAGCAGCACGGCAGAGCTGTTTTTGCGTTGATTCACGGTACAGTGGGGCTGCAACGGGTACGATGACGACGGATGAAAATCGGGACCGCGTCAACACTTTAAACGACAGCAGCGCTCCCATCTTCCAGGATTCCCCATGCTAATTTTACGGTCTTCCGCATGCAGCGCCACCAGTGGCACTCCCAAGCGGGTTTCTCAATTGCTCGCGCGATGCGCCTGATATTTACTAAAGAAATTCTCGGTCACGCTGGCGAGAACCGTTAACGCCGTTAGCAGTTTAAACAGGGCTCGCAAGCTTGGACGTTCCCTGGTTTCCCTATAGGCGGCGTAAAAATCGACGCCCCACGTGACCAACCTATAGCGCTGTTTTCGACCATCAAGTCCACCAGACGGCGCAAGCGAAAGGTTACTTTTGGTATAGAATACAAAACATTCATTCCGTGACTCAAAGAGCCCACACAGTTCGCTTACAATGTGTTATTTAAAAATATTATTAACAAGTTCCACATCAAACATCTGTTGAGCAAAAATGTGCGCAACTTTTTACGAACAGCCGACTGGTGCACCACCTCGTTTCTGAATTCGCAACCACAAAGCCGCCAATTCAAATTGAAACCGCTGCAACGGCCCACCGTTTCTACGTGCGCGGAGCATTGGTTTCGTGACTGTTATTGCTGTTATGTGCTTTTGCGTCCATCCGCTGTTGAGAGGACTGGCAAAACACGGTAATTGAGTGCTTGTTGAGTGACAAATGTGGGAAATTCCGCATCGGAAGACAGCTGTCGAGGCCAGAATATTTGATTCTTCCAACAGAAGGTGAGTGTTATGCACTCCGCTAGAAAGACGGCGCAAACGTGCCCTTCGTTCGAAATCTTAGCGCAAGTGAACGAGTTGTTATGGCAAAAAAAATAAAGTCATGAAAGCGACGTACAATTGCAGCGATCGAAATGAAATGATGTCCTGGCCTCTGTAAACTTGCGGATGTCAATAAACGATTTGTTCTCACTTGCTGCTCACTGTGGTCTGTGCCAGTCGAGGCCATCTGGTCACCTGGCGTAACATCACTTCACTAGCGCGGCGCAAGTAAACACGCGACCAGCGTGCCAGCCAGGAACCAGCAGGAGCAGCCACGGCCGGACTCGACGCCCCTTTCGCGCGCGGGAGGAGGAGAGTCGAGTCCGGCCGTGGAGCAGCGAGCCGGCGGCCGCCGTGCGAGGGCAGCCATGTTATTAAGGAGCTCAAGCGGCCTGTGCAAAAAGTATCCGCCATGTTTACAAAGCCGTGTTTACAGCGCCATCAAGCGGGCGTACTGGGTAGTTCACGACGCCGCCACTACGCTTTTTCTGGCACTACAGGCAAAGCTAGACCTTTGCTTCTCTAAAATCCTCCCTGTTCTGTGGTTTAAATGGGGTTGATTGCGGCGTGCAACTACGAATTTTTTCATATCCCTGGGCTGTATTCCCTGCTCGACGAAGTGGAGTTTTGCCAGGAGGCGCAAAAAAGGTCAGTGCTGCTTATTTATGTGCTGGTAACGGTTGTTGTTCAGTGACATCCTTGTTAACTGCGTCCGATAAACATACCGCGTCTATGCCCGTTGTTCGTGTGTCGTTCATGCTTGTGGTCGCGGCGTGTAACATTTTGTGTTGGAGAAACGTTTGCAGCCGTAATTTACCAAAACTCCCGTGTTCGTGGGTCAGAGTCGGCTGGACATTTCTGACTGCGTACGTCAGAAGTTCCTGGTTTGCGCGTTTCATGAGTGGATGTTCCCTTACTGTGTGGCTTTGCTTAGTTGTATATTGACGGTAGCTGTGTATTTCTGCGGTAGCGAATCTTCTCGGGTTAGTCGCTCGCGATAATCGCGCGTGCACACGTGTACAACTTCCAAGCAAGTTTGTCGGAGCGTCCGTCCTTAGATTTATTGGTATTTTTAAAACTTGCGTGGTAATTGCGGCGTTGTGTTAGTCTGATGAGTAGAATGCCATTTACTGTGCTTACCAGACCGGGTGTCTTCGACCTTGCCCGTTGCGCGCAAGTTAGACGCTATTTCGAGTTGTGTTGATGTGCTTTCAAGGCGTCAGCTTACGTTTATCTGTGCAGTGTGTTATGCAGTTCCATGTTTCTTCCAATTCCTTTGACCAATTGAGATGATCTATTTTACATTGCCTGAAGTGTAGAGAAATGGAAGGGACAGTGGTTGTCTTAGCCGTACCGCAGTAACAAACGTTTCTTTTGTAGAGGGGAAGAAATATGTGGAAACACGCAGCGGGTATATAGAAAGTGTGCTGCCGTTTCTATGCTGTTAATGTCAGTGGTAACTTGAGACTTCAGGATAATTATCCAATATCCATAATTAGTGGTTGCTACTTCACGAACCGCGTTAGAAATAAGCCACTCTTGCATTTTTATGCCGTCAATGTCGGTGGTAACCCGAGAGTCGAAATAATTTCCGACAACGCTCCGGTGATAAGTTCTTGCATCACTATGTGCACCCAACATTAACCCATTTCTGTGCTTCCTTGAACTTAGAAAATATACTGCGAAAGCAGATTGCTACATTCTGTATTCGATCTGTGTAACCTGTCCAGATGCAGACTATGGCTGACTGTGGAGAAATTTGTCTCTACACTGGTAGTTTGCGACAATTGTTTTCCTTTGTCTGAAGAACAGAAATTAAAACGAATTATTTCCATTCCTTACATATACCTGTGAAATCATGGCTGTGGCATTCACTGTGGCTGAAGACATCTTCGGCACGCCGAGGCGTCGTCGTGACAAGTGTGACAGATTGTGAATGCATTGTGGAAGTCATAAAGCCACGAAAGAGTGCCTCTTGAGTGTTGCGTATTAAACAGACGTTCACCACTCCGCATGGAGCAATGACAGGTGAGCCTAAAAATGTTCAAATATTTTTATATTTAAAATTGTTTCGCCTGAAAACGTTACCAGGGCTCGTGATGCAAAATAAATTTTAGCACAACTAATCAGGCCTTGTACGAGATCTTGTAGTACTCCTTTCTTAGAGGGAAGCGTAAATTTATGCTTCGATATTTTTATACTGTTTTTATTTCTAGGAAATAGGGCAGACCGGGACTTAAAACAATGGAACAAGGAATGCATACTGCCATTTTCCTGGTTCTTGAAGGCGTGTGTTCACCGTTCTTGAAGTCGTGTGTTCAAAAAAAGGAAACACGTGAAAGCCGTTGTACGGGATGAAATCATTGCATTCTACAAGTAAGTACGCACTCCCAGTTCTGGAACTTTGATGGTCCCTTTTTAGGTAGTTGCATTATACGTAATGACTTCGGAACACCATTTCAGTGACAACTTGACCTGTAGGTGAAAACGACAGTAAGAGCTTTTGGGAACACGTTGGCAAAACTTTCCTGGAAAATCACTCCGAGGAGGCCCTGCCAGGAACGCCTGCATCTTAATTTTAGTTGGGTAAGTTGGCATTTTATTTTTGTGGGACTCAATTTATGGTAGTGTTTATTGAAGCTGGCATTTTATTTTTGCGGGACTGAATTTGTGGTAGTTTTCTTTGTAGCAAAATCTTACTGTTAAGAATAAATCGTGAACTCCAAATTGGGAAGTACCTTCACATTCAGCCTGTTTCGGATGCTGCAACATGTGGACAAAAAGACTATTATTTTGCATTCAAGTTTTGCAAACATTTTGCTTTCACATTGAGAGTTGCTGCTGTGATAATACGGCGCCACGGCCACGCCCAATGCGGTTGCTTTCCAACATTAGAGAACTGCCATTGACAGTCTGTGCTAATATTTTTTCTACATTCTTAGCAGCATTCCCAGAAAAGAAACCAAGAAATCGCTGATATTTCAATCAATTACTGTGCTATAAAAGGGGTATCCTAAGCAACTCACTCATTTAAAGCCACCGTCTAACAAAATTTTCTTGTTCCTTCCTTAAAGGTACATGACGTGGTCCAGTTATTCTCGACGTCCAGTTATTTTGAGAGAAGAGAGTGGCAGCGTAAATATTGTCTGCAAGAAACACGTCATGGATTTTCCGCCTGCATTGTCACATCAAGATGTGGTCATCCTCCTCGCCGTATATTTCATCTTAATCTCCTGAAACTTATGCTACTTTGGAGAGTTCTTGGGACTTTTGCAGAGAGTTCTTGGCCATTTAACAGTGGCCTGTGTCATTTAAGTTTAAAGCTCTGTTGAAAGACTCGATGTGGTCACTCTACTTGGGGTTTTAAATTATTGTTAGACGTTTAAGCCTATTCGGAAAGATATGTCGTGGTTCAAATGATTGGTAGATGCAAGCGGCATGTCAACTGCAAAAGTGAAGTCGTGCTTTCCTTTGCAATTTTTCATTATTGGCACAAAGCGCAGGCTGCCTTTGCCGCTACTCTGTTACTCTGTTAATGTAGCTAATGGCACTGCACTGTAACGTTTTTATTATTCAAGTGCAGCTCGAAATTTTTTTTCCATGGCAGTGCTGCTGTTGATGGATGCAAACGTGAGAGTAATTATTTACACAGACGGTTTGGGGTTTTATTACTCAATTTTTGTACTGTATCTTAGCTGACACCTAAGCCCTAGAAGAATGCAAAATATACATATTTGGCTTGAAAAAGTTGTTTACTGTGGACAAAGTTGCATTTCTCGCTTGTTAGAGGCAGTGCTTTGGTCACAAGCATACTGTCGTCATGACAGTAGGGTTTGTATAGCACGCAACTGAATTTTACCTCAGATAAATGTTCGGGCTGGAAAAATGCTTCCAAGTTCGCTTGGTAAAATTGGTCACCTGTATGTTTCAACGCTACCTGGCTTGGTTATTTGGGATGTCTGAATTGTTCTTGAGGGAATTAATAACGTCTTTAGAGTTAGGCTGCTTGATAAATTTTAAAATGCGTAACATGCTCCGAGCTATCTGGTTTGTAAAATTTTGTAAGATTCACACTGGGTGTTATGAGCTTTTTTTTGGATAAGTTATTTTAAATAGCTACAAATTGTCGTGGAAAGAACGCGGCTTCAGTGAAAGGCTTTTTCAGGGCGCGTATATAGTCGGTTTTGGCTACAGTTAGCTTGATATTACAGTTAGCTTGATATTGATATATGGTGTATGTTTTAGTTGTGCAATAGTGCCACATGCTTCCGGTAATTTTTTCTGTGCAAATGTTAAATTGTTAGTATTGGCTCCGGTGTTCTTTTCCTACACTCTTGCAGGTCTTGTGATAATCCAACCGTGTATGGCTTGTATTTTTGGCTTTTCCCTACAATTTAATAGCAAACTGCATTTTTTGGAACCGGGATGCGTAAACATGGTATGGCAAGCGCTGTGGGTACTTCCGCATTTGCGGTACCTGATTTCATGTCATAAAACAGCATATTTTATGCTCACTGTTGTGTAATGCTTTTTGAGTTACTGCGAGGGTAGATGTACAAGTCTGTTTGTGACGCGGTTGCGCTTAAAGCCATCTTTATTACCCACGTGTTTTTAGCAAAAAAGAATGGTAAATATTAGCAAAAATGGGAAAATGCCACTTAGATCGTTTTGGCCACTTGATATCGTTTTGGTATTTGATCCTGTACGCTGGTCATTTTCTGCCCAAGTGGAAACAGATATGTCTCCGTATCTCAAATGTGCGCAATAATACGAGCGAATAAAATTTCCTTAGTGTTTTTAAAAGCATTGTATCAGTGCTAATAGTTGGTTTGGTGTGTATTTTAATGCGAGTCTTGTTTCTTTTACATGCAGCCAAAACCCAGAACAGGATTCGGCGGATGAAGCCAAAGTCTCTGTGTGCCGCTCCAGGTATCTCAGACCAACTTTTATATAGAACTGTGCTCCGATAGGCAACTGTTGGGAACTGTCAGGGACCACACTGCTGCGGCGGTTTCTGTTTTCCAATTGTTGGTATCACTGTGGGCCATATGTCAAGGCTGCGTTAGAATGGTGCTTGCGGTTTCCTTCTGATACCAATGCATCCGCCAGCCTGGCAAATGACCTCAGTTTATACCAACAGGAAAGCAGATATGTTGGAAAAGTGGAGTCCCATAGACAGCTTCTCAACGTCTATCGGAACACCGTTTTATATAAACAGCTGGTCTGAAGGTACCTGGAACGGCGCACCGGATAAATCCATAATCATTTTACGTGGATCAGTGTTCCAGTAACTTACACTACCAGTTTATTTGGAACAGTGATCCGTATATTTTTATTTGGAACGCCGATCCAGATAATATAGCTGCAAAAATATGTGGTGCACTGTTCCACTTACATTTTCAGGATATGTGGAACACGGTTCCAAATATATAAGTGGAACTTTTTTGCAAAAAAGTTCCAGTTACTAAGTGGATCTTATGTGGATCCAGATTAAGAGTGTAGACACTTCCAAAACGGCCCATTTAACTTGCCGACGGGAACGATGACTCCAATTTACTGTTGTTAAATTTTGGAACGGCACACAAAAAGAAGAAGAAGAAGAAGGTTGAAATAGGGAAAACAATGTGCGTCATGAGCCGTAATTTAAAGGTTGTTTTCCATGGCCCGCACCGGGAGCTTGTAACGTTGCTCTTTAGCTTAACAACGGGTCCGCCCTCAAAGTGTCCAGAAAGTTCAGATAGGTCGCCAATTATAGGTCGCCAATTGGTGAGCCCATGCCTGACTGAGGAACAGGACCCGTAGGGATCGCGACACGTACGACGACGTTTCGAAAAACACGGCCATAACTGAATTTCGCTGAAAACCGTTCTGACACAGCCGCCCAGTACTTCAGTTTTCACTTTGACGCAACACGTCGCCGAGACAAAAATGATAATCCCACGTGGAGCACCGTATTGCGTCGTGTAGAAAAGGACGGCACCGGTAAAGAACGTATACCGTGAACATACACGAGGAACGCTCAGACTAAAACAACGCACGCACGTGTTACAGTAGCCTCCAAATCTTGCAACATCGTAGCTTTTCAGGGCGCAAGCGAGCAACGTGCAAAAAAGGGAGCAATGGGGAGCAACGGAGAAAAAATCATAAGCACATGGCCACGATTTCCCCCTTCATTATGCACACGCCCACGTATGTGACTACTTTACCGTTATGTGGGTACGACTGCCGTTCATTCGGTGTGAAGAAAGTAAAGAAATATCCCCCTCGCGAGGGGCACGTTCAAATGCAGAGCATTTCCGGGGGCGCACGACGTTAAGTAGTTTGCGTTACGTTAATGCTGTTGCACTTGTGGCAACTGCTGACGAGAGAGCGCTCGTCAGCAGTAAAGGGGGACTCGAGTAAATGCGTCGCATAGGGGGTGGGTGTATTGCGTTAACGTTTAGTGTTTGGGGAGTTGGTGGTAGTGAATGCGTTGTATCAGCAGCTTCTTGACGTAGTTTGAATGAGTCAAGGATATAAGGCGCGTTCGTAGCCTCCCATTCTGTGTCGGCTTTGTGGCGCAGTGGGTAGAGCACCATGTACATTGCGTTCCGCCCGCAGGGTCGAGGGATCGAAACCAGGCGCCGGATAGTATTTTTTTTCATATAGTGTAGGGGGAGGGGTGCGGACTACGACTACGGACGTCAACGCGGGTGACATCGTGAGTTACTGAAATGCTCTGCATTTAAAAAAAGAAGGTAGGGGGGCGTTCTTCTTATTCGGTGTTGTCGCGCGTGCCAGCGAAGGCTTCGCTCGCGTACGCGCCATTACGCCCGCGCGTCGCGAGGCGATGAAAAGACGCAGTGGGGCGATTCTCGGGTATGTGCACAGCGCGACGTCGCATTGAGCGCGCGGCTTCGATGCGCGTCCCGGCTCTCGAATAACGAGCCTGACCCTGGCGAGAAGCGGCGCGCGGGGGCGCCAATGCTATGCAAGGAAGAGAGCCTCTGCACTGCTCCCCCTTCCGCACGCGCACGCCAACGCGCGAGAAAGGGGGGTTAACATGCCGTGAGAGCGCGCCGAAGGTCGTATTGCGCGGGGTGTCCGAGAGCGTCGCCCGTATGACCACAGTTCATCGCAAATAGGCTCCTTATAAGGCAAGCAGTGCGCCAAATTATTCACGAGTCCCCTCTGACACACAATGTGGTTTATCAGCCGCATTTCGTTCGAAATCCGCATCGAAGATCACCACGCTCAGCGGCGCATTGGAGCGACACCCACAGTTCAGGACAGACCTCTACTCTAGCTCACATGCTCTGGGAGTGCGGGTCCGCACACCCCAAGTTCAGCAAGGAGGAGTGGGACTCTCTTCTGCGTAGCCCCGCTCTAGACAAGCAAATCCTGGCAGTCCAGCGTGCCCGCGACCGGACCGGTGGGCTAGACCTGCCGATCCCGACGTGGGACTAGCCGGGTGCGCGACGAGCTCGCGTCATCGCCGGACCCTCAATAAAGTTCTTTCACTCACTCACTCAAGGTCACGTGCAGCATTGTAATTTACCTGAAATCATTTCTGTCAAAGAAAATGTGCAAATCGTTAAAAGTAAATCCAAGTTACCATTAATAACGATCGAAATAGTAGTACGTACATTCAATAAATTAAATGAGCAGTTAAGGGCTAAGCGATCAGTAGTCCGGTGATGTAGTAGACTGCTGTATTACCGGGCGGATAGGGGTTCGTAGAACAGATGCAACCCAAGGAGTACGCATGACGTCGTCCATATATACGTGAAATGATGCCACGAATGAGAAATACTTTGGGGAGACCTGTTGCGTTGTCCATTGCGTAGACGTATACCGAGCCGGTGAGTTTCCGAGGGTGTTTCGTTTTACGTCTGGAATTCACTCCAGGGCAATTCTATTGTCGTCCTACAGTGTGTCGTCGCGAATTCTTTCGAGCGTAAGTTGACAGCTGCGAATCCTAGAGAACCATTACAAGGCAGCGGCATGCCGGGCGGGCATTTTTTCTCCACTTTCTTTCTGTCTTTCCAAATTCTTTGTCTGTTTCAATGACCTACCACATTCTCCGCTTTCCTTTCCGAGGTTTTCTTGACTGCTAACCCTTATTTCTGGCCCTTATCCCTTATCCCTTATTTCTGTGGCTCAGCCGCGAAGGTGGCTCAGCTGCGCTACAACCGCAGCGATGGCTCACAGGTACAGCACTCGCCTCGTATGCGGTAGGTACTGGGTTCGAATCCTGGTACCGCCGGGCATCCACCGGTTTCTTTAATGGTTACAGGCGTCCCTGGTCGAGTGCAGGCCCTTGAAAAGGGAATCCACGCCTGGAAAGCTGCCTTTACCCTTGCGAGGGGCCCCTGACCCTTGTCCATCTGGCCGGGCCCCCGGCCATCATGCCGCGTTGCGCCATTTCCGGGGGTGAAGGAGTTTTTCGGCATGTCCTGCCACAGGCGGTGGCGAGCTGAGCGTCCACAGTGGCTGTGGAGGCACCATGTGCTTTCGTGTGCCTCGGTGGCGCCGGGCACCTACCGGTAAAATAGGTACAAGCGACTCCCCGGCCTGGCGCCCGGCTCTTGCGTGGGACTACAACACTTGGGAAGTTCACGTGGCTTGCACCGGAATCGCCCCTATGGAAAGGGGCGGCTGGAAAAATGCAGGAACTTTTTTTTCAACAGCCGTTCTGCTTCTGCTTGCACGGCTCTGCGGTTCGGGTTCATGGCCAAAATCTCTCGGGAAGTCGTGTTTCGAGGCCGCTGAGTATACGGCAGGAAGTTTTCACTCGCGCAGCCACGTCGGCCGCAGTTACGGTTTGTCATGTTGCACAAAGAGTCGCGCTTCTTGCCCAACAGCTTCGTTCGTCGTACCGTAATTACCCGATTCTAACGCGCCCCCGATTCTAACGCGCACCCGATTTTCCTGGCAAAAAAAAACGAAAAAATTTGCACCTCCGATTGTAACTCGCACAGAACTTTGTGAGCAAGAAAAACGAATGCGACAGAAACGGGCGATTTATTTCGCGAAATAATCTCACTCATCTCACTCCTCGTCGCTCTCCGCTCACCACAACATCTCGTTCTTGGTGCCGTCAAGCGCGTTCGCGACGCCACACTTCATAACGAACGTTCAACCATGATCGATGGGATCGTGGCCCATGCCTCGCACGCCCATCCTGCGAGCTTCTCCAGAGGCGCACGCTTCAGCCGACCGCTCGTTTTGAACGCGTGAGAGCCGCTGCCACCATTGCTGTTATCAAGCGCGCAAGTGGAACGATTTGACGATTTGTGTGAACGCCGATAGAAAAGCCTAGGCTATAGTGCCTAATATGCTATAGTGCCTAGAATATTCTAGACACTATACCTATGCTTCCTGCGTCTGAAAAATCGTTGCTAAAAGCTTTGGCGCCTGCTTGAGATGGCGATGGTGATGGGCGGGACGAAATTTCCGTTGTTTCGGCAGTTTCGGTTTCGTATCCGATTCTAACGCGCATGCGATTTTTCGACCTATTTTTCCGGAAAAAAAGTGCGCGTTAAAATCGGGTAATTACGGTATTTCTTCCGGCGTGGCGCGCGCCACACGCACGCGTCACTCGCAGACGTGAGCTGAAAGCCAAAACCGAGACGCGGCTTGTTACGACGCGACGACGCGTAAATGAACGTGGGCGCACGGGAGATAAGCGCACGGAAAGACAAGTGTAACTACACACAACGGTATGCTCGACGGCTACGGGAATTGTCGTTTATTCCTGCCGTTCCGGGAGACTTCCGTGTAACTGAGCGCTCCGCATTGGCAGTCACTACGTGACACGTTGGACGTTGCACAGCAGTTTTCAAGCATTTGCACGATCAATACTTCTTACGTTTTGATTCCCCTCCCCCTCCTAGTAGAAGCTGCAGCGTGCCTTGTCCATCCACGGGTCTTACAACAATCGCCACAGTGCCGAATTTCTGTAAACAACGGCTATTTTAAATGAAAAAGAAAAGGGCGGGGGGGAGGGGGGGTGTTAACGTGCCAAAGATACATCTATGCAATGAGGCCTGGGGTGGGGGAGGATTAAGTTCGACCCCTTGGGGATCCTTAACATGCACCGAGTCGCCAACATCTCGACACTCGGGCATTTTCGTTTTTCACCTCCATCAGAAAAACTGCGGCCGCGGCAGGGATCAAGCTCGCTCAGATGGCAAATGCAGGCGGTCGCCCCGAGTAGCAGGTGGCGCACCTGTATGTGTCTGTACCTGGGGACAACTTTCTGTGGCAGGAACGAAAACTGGAAAACTTTGTGTTCAGCGTTTGGAAAAACTCGTAAAAAATTAAAGGCAGGTCTTAGGGCCTCCATATTTTGTTGTGGGATGACTTATCTTGCCTCAGGAAGAATTTTTTCTAGCAACTCATTTGTGTTAAAGGTGAAGCCTACTTTAAGAGATCGGTGTGAGCTTGGGCTTTGTATGATTGCTTTCCCACATTCATGGTTGCGCAGTGAAGCATGGCCATCTACGGTGGGAGTATGGGTGCAGTCCCTCTTTACACTCCTCTCCACCGACGCCGCCACGCACGGCGTCTATCACCCCCCCCCCCCCCCATGTCATTTGTATGTGTGCCTTCGGGGAAAGGGGGCGTGCACGCGCTCCCCATTGAGGAGGAGGAGGCGGAGGAGGAGGAGAAGGAAACTTTATTGAGCGTGGTGTTCAGAGGAAGTGGCTCCTCAGTTTAGGAGTCCATGTGCCGTTTTCGCCAGCACATCTCTCTCTACCAGAATAGTGTGGTCGAGAAGGTGCCAGAGAGACAGCATGATCTCCCTCTGCTCTGGGGTAGTAGAAGTAGAGGGGACGGTACATCTGAGTTGTCCTTGCACTCTCAAATAATGTGCTGGACCTCACCGATACCACACCCATTATGCTAGAGGGTAATTTCAACGTGGCGTTTCACGGCTGCACGCGGCGTGACTGTTGATCTCTGTGGTGGAGCGGTTTGGGTTGGTGTGCTGCACAGGCAGTGACTTGCTGCCTGTGTGATTTTTACAGGCAGCAAGTCACTGCTTATAACTTACACAGGCAGCAAGTCACTTACTGCTACGTTGATCTCCAAAACATAAAATAGTAGCAAAATCATTCGCTTACTCACGCTGCCTGTTCGCTTGCAGCGCGCTTGCATGGGGTAACGTTCTTAAGACGGAAGAGGCTAGCAGACGATGGGCCCAGCTCAACGCGCTTTCTTAGCATGGGCTTACCCTCAGCCTCTTTGCAACTTGGCCCCGTCATATGGCGCTCACGCACAGATAAGTCGTCGCTCGCGCACGCTAGTGAAAGATTTGGACGACTGTATACCTGCCAGGTTCTCGGTCCAGGCAAGTAGGTAGACGTGCTGAAGTGCATGGTTAGGACATGATGATTTAAAACCCTGCGCAAACTTTATGCTTCTTGTATGCAGAGGATATTTTCAGAACCAACGCAGCAGTATACTCAGGCATTCAAAGTAACGTTGGTAACTAAAGTCCTCAGCGTTGTTTCAGAAAACCAGGATTGAACCGTGTACATAAACCCACTGTTTACTCTCGTACACACACGCAAGCCCAGTGGTAGCAGAAATACAGCGTGGTGGCGGCAATGCCGATAATGATGGTGATGATGACGCCAACGCGATGATGAATTTTCTCCCAAGGGAGAATGAGAAGGATTGGGGGGGGGGGGGGGGGGGGGGGGGTAGCGTTATGATATATGGCTTCAGCGGGTGGTGTCGTCAGGAAGTTTACGCCACTCCCGCTCTAATTCAATCGTGCCATACAAGGACAACACCCACATCTACATTTGCTCCGCTCCAAACTGTGCCCAAAAGATAACGTTCAGGGAAGGATGGCGCTTGGGCGGACGGGCGGAAGGACTTGGCAGATGATGCCCCTTAAGTGACGATGACGAACCAGCGGGTTGTCCAAAGGTTTTAGGCATATTGGTCCCCACGAACCACGAGAGTGCTCTCTCTCTCTGTGGCTCTTTATTCCACAAGCTGAGATGAAATTAGACCTTTTCCCACTGTGCTTCAATTTGTATTCAATACTTTTCCCTTCCTTAGCTATATATATATATATATATATATATATATATATATATATATATATATATATATATATATATATATATATATATATATATATATATATATATATATATATATATATATATATATATATATATATATATATTCATATATATATAAGACGGGTTTAACTTTCCCGCACACGGATTTAATTTTCAGCAAGAAATTCGGCACCGCGATGCGAGGAGAACACGTCACGCTGTCTCTACTTGTCCGCCAAGAGGAAATCACAGCAAGCCGGAAAAAAATAATGGAAGAGGACGGCACGCGCACGGCGGTAGGAGGGCGCGATGCGATTAATGGCAACACGGCTGATTAACGAACGCCTGATTAGGGAGAGTTCCCCGAAAGGCCGCGGTGGAGCCTGTCGTGGACGAAGGTTTCCTTTCGCGGCCCTTTTATTCGCCACTCTCAGCTCACCCATTCAGGCGTGCGCGCTTTTTCATGCGTTCGTGCGTTCCGCCCGAGCATTATACACACCGAAACCGGCTCAGGTGTGTCCAATGAGCCTCCCTGGATGGAAGTGTTGCGTGTATACGACCGGTGCAAACTTCCCAATCGGTCGCCCGCGCTTGACGACGGCACGACGGACGACGAAACGACCAGCATATCGAATGCCTCTCGTTAGAGACGGCCTATGAACCAGGTCGCGTTAGGAAGATCGATGGCAGAATTCTACCTGTCTGGTTAAAAAGTAACTTTAGTAGCAGAACTGTGACATTTACCGCCGCTTAGTGAGCGGTGGTTAAGGAGTAGCTTGCATGCTGGCTCTCTTCCCTAGACGGCGTTGCGGAACTTTGCGGAGAGGATTAACAGCCAGGCATTGTTGCTTCGTGCTATTGATCGCCTGTTCGCGTCGCAAAACCTGTTCAAGCCGATTTGAGCGCGGCAATCTATGCGGGTTTACGAGCCGCCGGCAGGCTGTCAGGTCGATTTAGGCCGTGCGAACCGCCAGCTCCTCAGCGTATCGATGTCTTCAGCGCCTAATTAAGTAGGCTGCCCAGAAAATGGCAAACCGTATAAAGACGACAATAAACGCCCGAGCGTCACGAGCAGAAAAGCCAAATGGACCAGAGTGCATGTACCGAACCGGCGCCGAACCACACGCAACGTGGAGGCTTAATTCTCGCGCATTTTAAGTTTCTCTCCCCCCCCCCCCCCCCCCCCCTAAAGCAATGATTGACATTACACGAAAGTATGCAAGAAACTGATTCGCACATTTAAATAATTAAAAAAAAGTGATCCTTTTGACCAGGAGGCGGGAATATAGGCCCCATAGAGTGATAAAATTCACCCGAAATCACTAATTTAGTTGGAAAACGTCAAAAAATGGGCAATAGTTGTTCTGTAAATGAAATAATAAAGAACAGGCTGGGTAAACGCGGGCGAATAAGTAAAGAACAACAACAAAAAAAGAGAACGCCCTGAAACTTAATATGACCGTTACAGTTAACCGTACACAGGAGAGTCACTGTTTCAAATTCGAATTCCCCCGTGCAGGCGTTTGCTGCCGCAGCACTGCATTTTGAACAGCTTAACGGCGGCCGTACTTGTCAGTTTTTATCGTTTCCTGTCCCTTGCGCTGTTTCAACCACGTAGCAAGATGATTTGCTTAGCGTAAAAAGGGTGTTGCAGCACTTCATGAGTCCGAAGATCGGGGTGAGGGCACCTACCTTGTGATTTAAAAATTAAATAGAATTTTTCTTTTATCTACTCGATCCCAGGCCGCTATTACGAATAAAAATACCACACCGGAACGGCGTCGCCAGCAGTCTTATCCTTTCGTTTCGCTTTAAAATAAGATAGGTGACGGCCCAAGTCCTGATTCGAAAATTGGTTTTATTCAGTTTACGAACGAGCCGACCCCTACATTGGTGCCAAACGAAATAGAGAACTACATTCCATGTTCTTGCAGAGTCTAAGCGAAAAACGAACCACAGCTTAAGTATAAAAAAGCGGATATAGTAAAGTGGCCTATTTCTTTTTTTGAAACACTGTGGAAACGATGAAAATTTCTTATTCTTTTTTTGGCTCATTTACGTCCCGTTTTTTTTTACCTTCCTTCCCTCTCTCCGTTCCTATTTCCTTTATCTTTTCTTTTCTTCCTTCCTTGCTTCTTTCCGATTTTATTCATATATCTTCCTTCATTTCTCACTTCCTTCCTTTCTTTTTGTCTTTACATTTCTTTCTTTCGTTCCGGATTTCTTTTTTTTTTTTTTTTTGCGTGAAGGAAGTGGTGAATTTCCGCAGCGATATTCTGAGTGGTACATGTAAGATGCCTGTGACTTCTAACTTTGCCCTGACTTCACGGGTATCCCCAAATGATGAAACCATTGTTTTACTAATTTCAGCAAGTTCTCACTGCCACCCCCGAACTCGGTTTGCAGCCTTCTCCGCAGAGTCATCCGCTATTCTTTTTCTGCAATAATACCGCTCCACCGCATTCTGAAAAAGTTTAAAATGCTGTACAAAGGCCAGCATTTAATACACTCGTAGATTCGTCGTGTACTCGGGGTTCGGTGTTTTACATGGCGATACCTCAAAAAATCCGTCGAGCATTGTATACAGCCAATCCAGTTTCTAAGATTGACGTTAACATCGAGTGGTGCTTCGTTCTGTTTCTTTTTCTTTGTTTGTGTGTTTGTTTGTTTTGTTTTTCTCAATTCGTAATTATTTAACGGCTGTGTCTAGCCCCAGGGTTGCCTTAACGTTCTTAATACACAAAGCACTATCAGGGTATGGGCCTCGTGCGCTGGTATGGTGGCGCCACTGATTTGCTGTGTTCAGCGCCATCTTGCGGACAACGAAGACATAACTTCTGAATTACGCGAGCTGGCGACGTCCCGTAGCGTCTCGTTCGGCAGTGCACGAATATCAGCACAAGAAAGAAAGAACGGCCGCTAATCTTTTGCAATGCGATGAAAATACCCAAACGGGACTTTAATAAATAGAAAAGGTTTCGCGAGTGTGACAGGAAAGCGATTCATCAAAACAAAATCGGTTCTATGCAAGCGCGGATCTTATTCTGCGCTGTATGAACACGCTGCCATTTCGCAACGGCTTCAAGTTCTAAACACCAGCGGCGTCGCCCAAATGAAAGATAAAAAATTAGCAGTGGCTTAGCTCGGCTATGCCATGGAGGATATACGTAGCGAGAGCTAAGGTTCAGCTGGTTATTCTTAGCTTTCCTGGTTGTTTAGGATTAGCTGATTATCATGCTCACTGCTGCTAAAACAATTTCCAATCCGATCCAATCCAGTACAGTCCAGTCCAATCCAGTCCAGTCCAGTCCAGTCCAGTCACAGCTCCTCGCGCATGCGCAGCACGGCTCTCCAGGAGCCACGCGAAACGGCTATAAAGCGGCTCCGGCGCAGCGTCAGACTTGGCTACTGTGCAACAGAGGCGCAAAGCTAGGCACGCGCCGGCGCCAGTGCCTCTGCCGCGGCTATGACATCACTCCTCTGGAATGCGGAGACCGGCGAATGTGCAGACCCAATTTTCTACACACCCGTACTCCAATTGGATTGGATTTCAAAACCACACAATCCAATTTAATCCACTCCAAGTCAATCCAATCCAATCCTCACCAAGCCAAGCCAAGCCAATCCGATGCGATCCGATCCAAACCAATCCAATGCTCCTCGCGCTTGCGCAGAACGGCCCTTTACGGCAAACGCGAAACTGCTCAACCTCGGCCAGTGTAGCTTACGCTACAAAATAAATAGGCGAAATCCCGGGTGCTTGCGTGCGTGCGTGCGTGCATGCATGCGTGCATGTGTGTGCGTGTGCGTGTGCGTTCGTGCGTGCGTGTGCGCGTGCGTGCGTGCGTGCGTGTGCGCGTGCGCGCGTGTGTGCGCGCGTGTGTGTGTGCGTGTGCGTGTGCGTGTGTGTGTGTGTGTGTGTGTGTGTGTGTGTGTGTGTGTGTGTGTGTGTGTGTGTGTGTGTGTGTGTGTGTGTGTGTGTGTGTGTGTGTGTGTGTGTGTGTGTGTGTGTGTGTGTGTGTGTGTGTGTGTGTGTGTGTGTGTGCATTGCCTCCTGGAAGCGATAAGGTGTGTGAGAGAGAAGCCGACATCGCTCCACCAATGGCGACACTCCTGTTTTCCTGTTCTGTGGGGCCCCTCGTCCTGCAAGAGCATATTAAATTACGGCGCAATGTTGCAGCGGCAGCAGTAACGATTAGGTTTGTTCGGCTTTAGCCTTTCGGTTCTTGTCAGGGCATAAGTGGCATAACTGGCATCATTTGGCGGACAGCTTAGTGAAGAGAAGACCGGTGATACGAATTCCACGGGGCTTGCAGAAGCGAATTTCTCCCGTGTAAACTCCACTGTGCCTTGTACGTGTCAGGAAGTGAGTTGATGTTCGTTGTGTGTGTGAAATGGCGGCGAAAGCTTCATGTGTATATTGCAACACCAAGGATATGCGGCTTCAAGAGCCAGAAGATTCAGGTTTGTAAAGACAGATATTTGAAAGTGCAGCTGCTCGACTAAAGTCTACCTCAGACTTCTGAAATTAAGATGAGTTAGTTGGATGGGCTCGGAAAAATATCGCGAAGCTTTTTAAGTGCTTTTGTAGGTTTATAAACGGGTACTTAATATGCGAATATATTTTCAGACGTAGATGCGCGTGAGTAAGCTTTCATGAAAGCCTCTAAACGTTTATTTACCTTGTTGTTTATCGATCGACATAGACAAGGGAACAGATAAGGTAGAGGGCACAACAGGTCCTATAATTGTGCACAGATGGTTCCTCTGTCACTCGTGATGATGATGATGATCATTTTGAAAAAAAGACCATTTTGAATAATGGAAATTGTTTCAAAGCTGATACAGTTGTCCGTGATGTTCGTGTAACTACAAGCTAGCGGGAATAGTTGTGCTCGTGCTTGTTGTCTTTGTGAGCAAAAATATTTTGCGCAACAAGCTCTAATTGAACTCGTTTCTTTTGACCTACGGTGGCAGAAACGCAAACTAAACAAGTTGTACAGGAACATATGTTTGAGATATTTGAGTCATTTCAATAAAACTGTAGATGTGTGCCTCCGAATTGTGGCTGGTGTGTGTCCGTCTGTTTATTGTTGTGTTGCCATGAAGTGTAAATATTTACGTTTCTAATGTTTTCATTTTAAAACTTTCTTTATATTTTGCTGGTATGACAACGTACGATGGAAACATCAATATTCGTGTGATGCTCCTTGCATTTTCTGATGCGTGCACAGTTATACTGGCACCAACGGTTATTTGAGGAGCTACAAAAATAAGCTCTGGTTCGGTTTCGTTGGATACACGGCCTTTTTTCGCAGTGGTCTTACGCCAAGTAGCGTGCAGATCGCAAATTCACCTATGGGTCTGTAGTTTTTATTTTTTCGCAGCTGCTATCTGCTTTGTGGACGTCGGCGTCGCAGGCAGCTGATCCGTGTACTGTCGTCTGCTTTTATTGGAGAAGGGGCGCTTTCGAAATATTTCAGCTTGTATTCCTTCGCAAATATTCAGCGGTACATTTCTATGAATATAAAAACTGTGAACGCAATAAAACGCGGTAATTGTTGTATACTAATTTTCCGGTTGTTGTTTAAATTGGGCCGTGCTGCGAACTGCTGTTTATGTTTATTTTGTTGTTCAGAAAAAATTCCGCCGCCGCTACCAGGTGGCGCCACAAGTTTACTTGAAATTGCAGTGCACGAGGCCCATACTGATCAAAGATTTACGTGTGTGCGTGTGGCCCTGCGTCTGCGCCCAAATCCCCGGATGTCTATCCGGATCGGGACGTGGCTCCTCATAACGCTGTCACAACGGCCCGTCACTATGTTAGCAAGGCGAAGCAGAACACCGAAATCCCTAATAAGGAGCGGGACATTCATTCCGCTACCTCTTCCGCTTCTCACGCCGGAAAACCCCCTTAGGCGCTTATGCAGCTCAAAGGGACGCCGGGGTCCGCCAACGTTTGTTCATTCAAGGTAGAGTCCCAACACGTTGGTGAGTAATGCGGCAGCATTTCTTAAATCCCCGAAGCATAGACGGAAGGGGGAGTGGTGGATTTTGACTCTTGACTTTTGACTTGCAGTTTAAGGATACCCAGTCAAATGGGATCCAGAGAAACACCATAGTGGACGGTCCTGGGAATACATAGCATTCTGTTCTCACACCTAGGGCGTCAGATACTCGAAAATTCTCCCCATTCAGCGGCCAATATAACCCATTCGTTGGAGAAACACGTAGCCTATTATGCAAGAACGTGCCGGTGATCAGTCCCTCCCGCTCTCATAATCTTTAAAAATGGAAGTATTTTTGGTGCACTCCTGTACTCGAACAAAAAAAAGGGCTCCCGATTACTGCAGTCCATATTGCGAAATTTGTGCGCAGCGCGAACTGCAGTATTCTCGGTCACGGCGCATATCTGCTGCGTCTCAGAAAGTGATTGCGTGACCAGCCAACGCACGGCTGCGCGCGCTACTGTGCTGTTATCTCACAGCGCGTCGCCTCAGTCAGCAATCATGTTTTTGCATATCGTGTTTGAAGATCCCGCGCAAATGTCGCGTGGTTCGCATGAACCCCGCACGGAGGAGCAGCATCTGGCGAGAGTGTGAGAAGGAGGCAGTGAGAGAGGGGCAGTGCGTGCCACCCTCCCCCTAACACTTTCGCCAGCCGCTCCGACGAACGTCTTGTGCGGGCTCAACATGCTGCCCTCCCGCTCCCACTTTCGCCACACTATCCTCCGCCATTTTCTTTGTCTTCGCTCACTAGCCTACAATGCCGCCGCCGACGCCAAGGCTGCCACCATCGCCGTCACCGCCGCCTAACCACAATAGCGGCCGACAGGGTGCTTGCATGCTAATAATTACAGTACGTCGCGTACTTGTTATCCTTCCGGAAACGAAAAGAAATTGTGAATGTCAACTACATAGACGGCAATGAGGAGCGAAATAACCACGCGTAAAATGACAGCATGCTTTGATCGACTACTGCGGGATTGAAAATGCCGTATATACATTACGCTTAAATATTATTAATAGTAACGTTACTAATATTGTTATTAAACATTATAATTATTCAAATTGTAGGAGACGGTAGACTCCATGCAAGTGAGCAACAGCTCCAACGGTCGCTTGCTTTACATAGCCCGTCGGTGACTCGGGCTATGTAAGCCATCTGTCAAGATGATCATGTACAGATGATGATTACAATTATTATGTACAGATGAGAGCTTGATCCCACCAACGGATGGTGAGTGGTCACAGTATATGGCAGCCCTACGGGGCTACAATTTCCCAGTAATGCTTGCTGCGCGAACACACGCTCATATTAATATTGATGCCGCATCAGCGTTGTCGGTGCTCTTGTACGGATTCCACAAGTGCAAATATTAAAATTTTCAGCACTACTACTATTTCGTAAAACAAACCACAGAGTAAAGAAACCCTGTGAAGAATTGTAAACTATTTGTGATTACATTGTTGGGTCTAAGTGTAGAGAGTGTAGACCATGTTCAGAAGGAATGTTTTCTCACGCGGGTTCGAGGGGGTGGGGATACATGAGTCTATAAGCTTGGTCTGGAGTATATTGGGGCGAAGTCCAGCCTCAGCGTTTCGAAACTGGTATACCTTCGTGCCTGGCACGATGACAGATAGTTTTTTGGGGCCTTAAATCCCACTGCCGGCACCCCCTCGAGGAGGATACGGATAATCCCGACATCCCCACCGAACCCAAGCGCCGTCCTACAGTTTATACTTTCAAGACTGTAGGCGTGGGATGCAGGTGGTGTAGATGGGCTGTATAAACACCTTCCCCAAGCGCACGTACAAATGCAGGTAGCTGAAGCAGGACTGAGGCGTAATGGTATCGCGATGTGCAGTTTTTGTCAAAATTTTCCGGGCCACGTGAGAGGTTTCTCGGCCACAAACAATAAAAAAAAACAGCGTAACATCGAAGTATGGGTGATTTATTGTATTACAGCAAGAAGTAAAGGGGCTAACGACCATTTTATGCCACTAAACATTTGTGTGGCTTGAGGAATAAGTTTTCTTTGAAAAGAATTTTCAATTCTTTGTGGCCTACTAACTTTCTGCGTGGCCTAGAAAATTTTTACAGACACTGTACGCACACCTGCAAGGCAGTTTTGGCTAGAGCCATGGCATGTAGCACATTCCGCGAAGCAATAATGGCTTCCATTTGAGCTTGGACGTTGAGCCACACTCGAAAGAGCCCAACACTGGACTCCACTGTTTAGGAAAGGTCGTCAGTGCAACGAGGGGATTTTTGTTTTTCAATGCTCCGCAAACCAGCGCTACAAAGTCTGACAGGAGGCTTTTGTTTCGCCGGTATTCAAACTTCTCGCCACCGCCCAGCCCTGTGGCGGCGTGCATAAATAGCCGGGGCGGCCTTTTCGCCCATTGTTCTCCCCGGCGGCGGGTCGAGCGCGGCAGTGCCGGCGGCGGACGGAAGCGTGGCCTTAATTGAGAAGGCTCGGGAGGCGCTCATTTAGCGAGTCCACACGGCGATAGACGGAGCGGGGCGACTTTCTTTGGCGCCATTGAAAACAGGCGCGTCGAAGTCACGAGCGGCCGCGCACAAAGGGTTTCGAACAGGCGTCGATGAGCCTCCGCCGCCGCGAAACCAGGTCAAGCGTCACAGGTTGGTGGTACCAATGTAGTCGACCGAGAGAACTCGCTCCTCTCCGCGTGCGACGGTTGCGAAAACGCCGGCGCACGAAGTGCCCTGGAGGAGCTTTATTAGGCCTAAAATGACCTCAGAGAAACCCTTCTTCCAATTTCTCGTGGGTGCGTGGACGCTTTTAGCGCAGGTGTTAAGAAGCTGTCGGCACTGGAAATGTGGCCAGGCACTGAGATGATTCATCGTGTGGTTCTCAAAGCGGGCACTATAGCAACTCCGCTAATTTCACTGCTGATGCACTATAGTGTGAAGTTTTACAGAGGGATCAAATAGTTTAAACGTACACAAGATTTAATTGTAATTCACGTTGGGTTATGAATTTTGCCTTACCCTGAAAGGGCCCTTTTTTTACCTTGTCAGGAGACGTTGTTTGGTAAATACATCTGGGGCGGTATTCTCGTGTTTGTCCGTTTTGCGTCCGTTTTATTGTGACATACTTCCAGTTGTAGGTGGTCTTTGGATTGGCTTTTGCGCAACTGTTCTTGTAAACACATTTAAAACGACTAAACTATTTTAAACTATCTTTTATGTGTTTAATGTTCCGCCAGCGAACCAACAACAAGGCGACGAAAAGTCGCCTGCTCTTAATCGTCTTCTCCGAGAAGCCGCCGCTCATAGCTCCGCCGTGCTTGCAAGGCGTCACATCCGGGTGTGCGCTTTTAGCCAATCAGGGCTTGCTCAAAACGCACACTTATGAAACGGACACAAAACGGACAAAACATGAGAATACTGCCCTGGATAATGGTCTTCTGGGTCTAAAGTAAAGGAATTCTGGGGGCACTAAGTCTGCTGACGTGACAGGAAAGCGAAAGCCTGGTGATACTTACAAGGCGTTTTTACTACTCCAATGTATTTGCGTCTCTTCACTTTCGTTTCTTCGTCTTTCGGAGCGAATCGATTCGACAAGCAAACTGGTAACACCTGCCACAGCTCCTCAAGAATCAGAGTTCTGTGCTGCTGGGATGCCCCTGTTCTGCTCACGTGCAGTTACATTCACGTGTCAGGCGGTACTGTGGCACTTTTGTCCTACCGCTGAAAACATGCGGACATAACGCGGTGGTAACGGCTCGGCTCCTGCTCTAGAGAGAACAGGGTTCAAATCTCATGCGAATTACAATGTGTTGTAAAGAGAAACTTTCTATGCCTCACTCGTGCCGTAGCTGTTAACACCAAAACGCATTGCAGGAAAGCAAGCTTTACACAATTAGTTTTCACAAAAAGCGCATGATGATAAGGACGACGACGACGACGACGATGATGATGAAATGCGAAGTGCCTCAAGAAAAACACGCTTCCCGTGATCGGAATCAAACCTGGGTCTCTCCCGTTATGAAACCGTCGTCTATACGCTTAGGCCATGCCGACACGGTCGAAAAGTGAATTTTTGACTTTGACTTTGACTCAGGTCGTATGGGAGAGACCTTCGCGTTTTTAACTATATATTTCTCTTAAGAACAATTAGATTTGTTAGCTATTTTCTACTTGCAGCGGCGGCCATTCCCTGTACCGGACAACTACAACCACGCCAACGCCTGTTTTTCGCAGAATGGGACACTTTATCATTTCATCTTATCAAACTTTCCCAGGCCCTATTCGTGGGGAAGCGCCACGCGGCGAGCTTTGTTTCCTATAGCTTTTTTTATTCAGGGAGTTCGATGGCATGTCCTCGAGCGTCGGCTGTGTGGTGAGCATTGGCCGCCTATGTAGTTCCCACTAAAGATCGGTGTACCGTCCAGGGTTGCTCAGTGCGAACATTTTCAGGGTACGAACATTGGCGTTGAATCTCTCGCACTTCTGCTGTTGAGCACGAAGTCGCGGGTGCGCAGCACCTCGCTCCGTTCCGGCTGGGAGAAGCGCTCGCTCCTCCCAGCCGGCATGGAGCGAGGCGCTACGTCAGCGGGTCACGTCAATTGCGCTCCTGTCGCGGTCACTCTCTCGCACCTCCTCCGGAGGTGTTTCCTCTAGCGCAAGGGGGAGAGGACAGCCTCCTCAGCTCGCTGTGTTATAAATCTCCTCTGCAGTGAAAGATTTCTTGTGGGATGACATATCCGCGATTTAGAACCCCGCAACGTCGAAGCGTCAGCTGCAAAGTAAAAAAAATAATGAAGTAAACACACACAAGGTGTTAAAAACAGTAGCAGCCTGTGACCAAGCTTCTGCAAAGAGCAAAGTCGACGTCGCCAGTGGCTGTCACAGAATTACGGGAGCCGGGGGAGCGCGGTTGAGAGGTAAGGGGGTTCGAGTGATGCGCAGGGTGTCTGCATGTATCAGCTCGTCCACGGATGCAGCCTTCATTGCCAATGCAGCGACAAGAGAACAGGAGAGTGACCGCAGCGCAACAGGTCCGACCCTGATGTCGACATTGCCGGCGTCCGCCCGCGGTGGGCGCGAGGCTCGACAATGAAGCTCGAAGGATGCCACTCTCTATACACACAAGCTGCGCGCACGCATACGTGCCGCTGCAGCGATGGGTGGGGGAGGGACGTGCACACGGTTTGTTAAGCGCGGGCTTCCTCCCGGCGCTTCTGTGTCGTTTGGCCGCGCTCGCGGTTGGGCGCTTTCGCTTGCGCGCCTGAATGTCGCGAGCAGCGCAAAAGGGAGGAACGGGGCTTTTATTTATTGCCAGACCCAAAGAGAGGATGCTGGTTTCTCCGCGCTGCTGCCTCCCTGTGTGCCAGCTCCGGAAGGAGGCCGCCATTGTGTGGCAGCTCTCAATGGTGCGCGGGAGGCCACTCAAAGTTTGGCTAATTTAAACCAATGGGAATAACGCGCGCGCTATAAAAGGATGTCGTTCCCAGCGGACTTTACTAAAGGCAAATGCTCTGACGCTGGCGAACTCTGGCGCTTAGTAAATGACCCCACGTGTAGATGGACATGTGAACGCACAAGGGGAGCTGGTATGCATTCTAAGAACGGCCATTTTTTGCTTGGTTCGCTTCAAAAAGACTGGAGCGGGAACGAGCGGACTTAGCTATTGAATCCGCCTGCGTGGCATTGAGGGAAAATGCTTCATTTTGACGTAAACCATCAGAGAGAATAGCCAAGCAGTCTTCTCGACTTGTGGTATCTTCGCAACTGTAGATGTGATACTGACTCGGTGTGCGGTTTGAAAAGTTGGGCCATATATTGTTTCGGCAAGTTGAGAAATAGTTCTTCTTGCCTACGCACCAACCACATGTTAGTGAAGTTCAGATAGGCGCAGGCAAGGGTATCCCATTGGCCCGAAGTGCGTAGAAACGGGTATATCTTAATGTTATGCGCCATGCTGTGGATGGTGGTGTGGTAGCCCTTATTACACGTGAACTCAGGGAATCATTATATGATGAGTGTCCACCCAGTATGAGAGGCATAGTGGCGCGATGTGATCGGGGCAGTTTTTCAAGCGACTCAGGAAACACATGTCCGGCTCTCTCCTTTTGTTTCCGCGACGACACTCGGAATCAGAAGTTTATGAATTCCCCCCTCAGCCCCGCCTTGGATGCCATTCTCCAGTACCAGTAGCCTGTTTCATCTTGCCCACTAGCCCACTATAGCCGTGAGCTGAAAGTTCAGACTAGGAGGCAGAGAGAACACGAATTATAGGCGGGACAGTTGGTAGCGGTCACGTGGTACAGAGTCATAATCCACGGGCGACAGCGCAGCTTCGAGAGCTCGAGTTTTAAAAATATCCGGCACGCAGTGGCGAAAAGAGCCGATTGCTTATACAGGATGAGGCAGTGGGTTGAGCAGCACTCAGTTGTCGGCTGCACCATCCAACCCACCGGTGTTCCTAGAAATACATTTGAATTCTGTGCGGAATTACGCCAACCCACACAAAGCCCTGAAAGTGTATTCTGTCAGGCGCCAAACAGAACGACCTATGACACCTGCGCTCGTAATGGGTGCAGTTACACACCCCGCTGCGGTTCGACCGCGATGTAAGCGGCGCTATAGCATGCATCCCCATGTATTCCAAGACAGTCAGCGGCAAAATGCAGCCGCCGATTCGACCAGCAGCACCTGGGTAAACCAAGATGCCGCTGAGTGTGCGTGAATGCGGGGATGATGTCGCGCCCTCGCGTACAGGAGGACGCTCGCGCGTGGGCTGAGCGCGGCTCCGCTCTGTCTTCGCAGGCGCATATATCGCGGTCTGTGCGCACGCTGGCGGAGAAACGGAAGTCTGGGCGCCCCCGCCCGCGCAGCGCTCGTTCGGTTCCTGTTTGGCGTGAAAAGCCGCGCTCATCTCGGCTGCGCCGGCGTGGGCGACGGCACCGTGGGCGTTCCATCGACGTCCACACGATGGCTCCCGTCTGACCGACTAGATGGTTTCGTCAGAGGTTCTCCGTGGTAATGAACGCACTAGGGAGAGTCTCTCCGGGACGGGCGTGCGCGATTTATTTCGGTACCGGGTTGCTTTCAGGTGATGCGAGGGAAAAAAGGTAAGACAGTGCACAAACTTGGGCAGGCTTGGTTTTTAGTGACGGTGTGTCTTCAGCGCGTGGCTTCAGCGTGTTGTGAGTGCGTGGGAGAGCGCAATGCTGACTTGTACAAATAGAAATACACATAATTTGCTATTAAAATTAAACAATGAAACTTTTATTTCATAAACAACTTTAAGACAATTAACACGTGTTAAAGTTTCATACGTACTATGACCATGCTTAAAATGCGCATGAAATAGAGGCAAAAACTGACAACACGACTGGGCGTGTTGCTGTTATTTGCCAATAAGAATATGCAGCAGAGAATGTCTCTTTGAACAGCACACCACGTGACCCCACGCCCTAACTCCACCCGCATTTGCTAGAAACAGCCCACTGTAATCACGACGGTGTGCTCGCACATGCATGCGCGTGTACAAGAACAATGGTTGTCCGATGTTTCTTGGTCGGTGTAGTTTGGAATCAACTGCGGCCTCTACCATTGTCTTTGTTTGTGCGAACGGCATTTCAATAGCACACATTTTAAACTTCACTTTTAAGCAGAAGCTTATATGGCTCGGCGTGCACGCATTTTCTATGTCCGCGAACAAGAACTCAAGAGGCTCCACGGATCTTGGACAACATTGAAAGACATTGGAAAACTAACCTCTCGGTGTATGTACTATTTATTGCACTCGGTCACTAACAAAGTCGCCCGCCGTTCAAAACATAATTTTGACCTGCAACTTATACGTTCATCTCATGGGTATGCATCTTGTCTTGATTAGTTAGTAATAGGCACCATTTTCAAATCAAAACGCCACGTATTTCTCTAGCTTGTACGTCTTATGACGACTTGTACATGTACTTTGAACAGATTATTTATCAATGGGCACCATTGTCGAAATCTGTAAAGTCAAGCTAAGCGTGTGTACATGTATGTAAGTGTCTTTCTTAGGGAATGCCACTGTCCACGCTGAAGGGAAGAAATTTCACATATATTTCACCTAATTTTATAGCTCAACTCTAAGTCATGTGCGAGACAGATTCGCACGTCACCCATATCGAGAGTACGATGGCTCACTCATGTTTTTTGTAAGCAAAACAGCTGGACTTAGAAATGACTGTTGAAAAGCCTGGTTTGTCCGTCTGAGTATCATTGCCTAAAATGGCCCGAAAAGCGATAAAAAAGAAAGAAAGAAAGAAAGAAAGAAAGAAAGAAAGAAAGAAAGAAAGAAAGAAAGAAAGAAAGAAAGAAAGAAAGAAAGAAAGAAAGAAAGGAAAGTAGGAAGGAATAAGGAAGCAAGCAAGGAAAAACCGCAAAGTAAACGCCGGTTGGCTACCCTATAGCATGGGCGGCAAGGGGTTGCAAAAATTACGGCGGAGAGAGTAAAGAATCAAGAAAGAAAAAGTGTCACGAAATTGGCGCAGCTTGCACTAGTGGTGCAAGACTGGAGAAACAGCAGAGCTGGCGGCCCCCCTCCCTTCGTCGGACACCCGGATGTTGCACCTGACATTTATTTTCGAGCTTGCCGCTGAAAGGTCTCCATGATTGGCAAGCCGGGATCGTTTCGTCCGCAGGCTTTCACATTCCTCCTAAAGCCAACGCCCGCGCTACGAACCCAAAGGAAATATACGCCTGGAATGCGATGATCACCCAACCGGATGGACGACGGCGTCATAACGCGAGGGACCCAGGTTCTATCGTGACCACGGGTAGCGTCTTTTTTTTTTCTTTCCAATTGGCTGCACATGTTATTGTTCCCCGCCGCTGCTAACCCCGTACCCCTTGGGCCTTTGGAGTGGCGCAGTCACAGCGCCAGTTTCACAGCGTAAAGGTTCCGGGTTTGATTCTCGGGACCTCCCTAAGCACATTTTTTCCTTGAGGCTTCGAGGCTTTTTGGTACAACAAACGGACGAGGCTCGCCCTAAACAGCTCTGTTGTTAAACGAAACCTAAAGGGAAAAAATTAGCCGCGTATCTGCTACTTTCGTTGCAAATGTCGTCAAAAGACGATAGTCTTTGTAGGCATTTGCCAAGGAAATGCCCCCCTTTGCCTTCCCGCTCACCTCTCATGCTGTTCCTGTACCGTCGCGCTCATCCCAAGGTAAACACACTAAAGGTTTGCGCAAGGCGATTTGAATTTACCGCGTTCCACTGCTACAGGCCGGGTTCCTCGATGCCAGCACTGCAGTACGGCGGAGACGCGCGTGAATCGAGGCGGCCGACTTCAAGGTTTATAGAACCGCGTTGCCGTGCTCCACATGCGTTCCAAGCAGAACGTGGAACCTTTCGTTGCTGTTGCCGCGTGATTTCTCATATGCCGCCAGGAGGTGACGCGGGCAACAGCAGACGGTACGCGTTGTTCTGCAGTAGATGTAGATTATCATTTGCTATCGAAAAACCATGCATCCATGATTTGTTTTTAAATAAAGGAAAATTGTAAACGTCCCTTGTGTATTAACTTTCTGTCCTATATTTGACAAGTATGAACATATAAACCGGGCTTAGACGCTCACATTTGGCTGTGAGTATATAAGATTATTGCGCAGTACGCATCCAACTTTGGCCGGGTGGCTGAATCGAGTCACAGACAGACAGCCGGACAGACCAAAAATTTATGGGTTTAAGTAGCTAAAGAAAGGCTATCGCCTTTAAAATATCATTCAAACGCAAAGGGGTATCTAGGGTCACTCGCAGGAGGTATCTAGGGTCACTCGCAGAAGCCAGTTGCCCGGATAAATCAAAGAAGCACTTTCGTTGCCTCCTAGAAAATAGCGGCTGACGCCAAGCACGTAGGTTAGTCTGGTGAGTGAACGGACGATCGGCCAGTCTGAGAAGAGGAGAAAGCGAGCACCTCTCAGTTGTGAAACGGGAGCTGGCAGATAAGAGGAGCCCGTTGTTTGTGCAGTGCTGTCAGCGGAAGGCGGATATTTGAATCCGCAAAGAATTATCACAGAAATGCCCCACGAGGAAAGAAAACTAAGATTACTAGTTCGAATCGTTCAGTTTCTATAAATCTTACCTAGAGTTTAATCTCACTCAAAACTCTCCACTGTGGCTAATACCAATGTCAAACGTACCGATTTAAGTGCACTTACATGGAGTGCACTCGGCTAAAATGTCATTCGGGAGCAGCTAAACGGCAAACGCGAATGACACTTTACAAGGAACGCACTTTAAGCTGAGTGTGGTTCCCAAATACACTTAACCGGGGCCAGCTCGCCGAGTGAGTAATCTCGTGAACAGAAGTCCGAAAATCGGAAAAAATTAACCTAAAACCACGAGCGTTTAGATGATAATAAGTAACGTTAAAAGTTAATTATAGATATATTGCTTATATACTTTTACAAAAATTGAAGCAGCGACGAAAAATAAGAAAATAACCTCACTCTCAACAACGTGCCAGCGCCGCCTGGTGGGTGTTTTGCTCCATGGCAGCCGTTCTCTGCGGCGCTCTCGTTAGTGGTTTCTCGTGGCCCTGTGATTGTGTTCCTGCTTCAGCGTATTTCTGTTCTATTCAACGCTTTCAGATAGTTTCCTCCAAACAATAATGCTGCTGTCATTCACTGCGCAGTCAATAACAGTAAAGATATCAGCGCCGGTGTTCAGTCGCCGCCCCGACTGTGTTTTTTGTGGTCTTGTGCGAGGCGCCGATTGCGATTTGAAACAATGCAAACACAACGAAATGTTTACATTGTTCCTCACGTGATAAAGAGGGGGAATTTCAAGTAATTTTGCGTAATATTTACGCCGGCTATCATCACTGACATTACGGCCAAGGGCACTTTATTTCGTCGTTTAGCAGCGCGCAGCCTAAGTGTCACTTGGGAAGCCCGAGTGCACTCGGTGGCAGTGCACTTAAATAGGCACGCTTGACAAGGGTATAAGCTTTGTGCTGGCGAGTCTGACCACGCGGGTTCGATACCAGCCGCGGTAGCCGTTTTTCTGGTTATGGGAAAAATAAAATTCCCGTGATTCCAGATTTCAGCAAACGTTAAAGAGCCCGAAATGGTCTGAGAAGCCGGGTTGCAGCTAACAAGAATAGGGTTAACATCACCGTCAAGGCATGGTCGATTCAAAAACGGCGGTAAGAAAACTGAGGCGACGACTCCAAAACGGCAGCGCGCGAAGTGCAGCGACAGCAGAAGGGTCTCAAAAATTATTTCAGAATTTCGTGCGACACTTGGACATGTGGTGGCGGGTGACCTACCGTCAGTGGTGATGGTGAGTCCATGCCTGCCGTCCACTGTTGCCGCAGTGACGATGCCCCCTCATGACTAACGCTAATTACTATGGTTGTGTCGGACCTATGATGCAGTTACCCACTTCAAGCTTTGTTTAATCCTCTTTACTCTATGTAAGTCATCTTCGTAGGTTGTTTTCGTCGCAACGCTCTAGTGTAGCCAGTCACAGGCCCCAACGGTGCAGATTTGGCGAATGTCGGGGATCAGCACACGATCCGACTAAAAAAAAAAATGTCGATCGTTTGACCGGGGACATGACACAATGCGAGCATGATGTTTTGCACTGAGTTACGTCCCCCCAAAGGTCCCCTTTTTCACATTCTTTTCTGAAGTTTGTAAGCACCTTTGCCAATGCTACTGTTTGTACTGTCTTTGTACTAACTACGCGATGCTACACCTGGCGCCCAACGAAAGCATTGTAGCTTAGACCTTCAAGAACCAGCGACATTAACAAGTGGCGCAAAGTCCGTTTCCTTTTTTTTTTTTTTTTTTTTCGTTTTGAGGTGCGTTGAAGCGCTGCTTACCTTGCGGCACGCTGCCGGCTGGGTCAGCAGCGCTTGAGGCCTTTTTCTCCGTTCCCGAAGCAGCGGGCTCGTCAGCAGCTGTAACAACAGCAGAATAATGTTATGCGGATGAGAACGTAAAATAGAACTAAAGTAATTCCATGTTTCTGCGAGTGCGTGAAGGTTTCAAACATCCCCGTTTACACTATAGTAGCGCGAATTCTAGTCGAGAAGATGGTACACCATAATCTACGGGAATACTGATGCATTGAATGGTGAAAAAAAAACAGAAAAGAATTGATTGATTGATTGTGGGGTTTAACGCGCCGACGCAACGCAGGCGGTGAGGCGCGCCGTAGTGGAGGGCTCCGGATTAATTTTGACCACCTGGGGATCTTTATCGTGCGACGAAATCTCGTACACACGGGCGTTTTTGCTTTTCGCCTCCATCAGAAAAGCGGCCGCCGCGGCCGGGAATCGAACCCGCGACCTCGTGCTCAGCAGCGCAACGCCTTAGCCACTGAGCCACCGCGGCGGGTGAGAAAAGAATCGGTGCCATTTTGCTGTTAAGGTGGATGACCGGAGGAACTGTTTCTTGGTTTTGGTTGGACATAAACTACCGTTCAAACCGCGCCGTCACGCTGGTGAAGTGTCCAGCGAGATTGTAGACACGCCGGCGTTTTGCGTTTTCTGCCTCCCGGTATACGGGCATCGCGCTTACGCTTGGCGTCCGCGGCCCGATCGTCGTCGGTGTTCTCCAGCCGCGTTGCGGCCTACTTTTTCTTTATGAGGCTTCACTGTGCAACACAGAATGTGGCAAAGGCAGCTTACACAGCCCAAGCTTACGGTGACCTCCATGAAGTTTGCCTCACTTCTAAACACAAATGCACGTCTGGAAAAACATTTTTTCAGGGCGAATATACGCCACATTATATCAGAATATGAGGCACCGGAGGTAAACAAGTAAGGAAGAGGGTGTACGAGAGTGAGAAAGCTGAGGAGCGGCTTTTCTTGGTCTACGGGCATGCAAGAAAAAAAAAACAGGCAGGGAGTTTGCTGTAAAAATTCTCCTTTGAAGGACGCCGTGAAGTGTAGGCCCAGCTATGCAAGCCAGCTACAATCCAGCTATGTGGCAGAGATATGCCTCGTGCCTGCATTGAAATCGATTTCCCCATTAATAAACTGCCACCTACGTGGATTACATTTAAGTAAATGCTGGCGGCTCTATGACACCCACGTCATCCGTAAAAAAAGCTTAAAAGCATCAATTGATGTTACAGTAAGCCAGGAATCCATAACATTCAATTCATACAGAACTTCTTGCTCGGCGTGCTGTTTTGCAACTTTCCAGAAAAGGGAAATTTTGGCCAGTTGGTTTGGAATCATGCTATAACAACGTAGGGAACGAGACGAGGAGCAGAAAGACACGGGACGAGCGCTGACTAACAACTGAATGTTTATTAGGACAGAAAAAAAAATCGCGCCAATCCACCCCGTGAATGTGGTAAGGAAAGCAAAGCTGTAAACGGCACCCATAACGATTACTCATGCAACGTCACTTAAAATCACTCACATCGCTCTACAAATAGCAAAACCAGAGAGAAGTGAAATGCACTTAACCACACCATTTATTACTTCAAAGAGATATTCTTGGTAAGGTTAAATCAATGCATGATGCATGAACGGTGTTTGGTTGAGTTGTATTGGTGTAGCACAAGAGTGGAAACTTTTTTTTATAAAATCAAAGTAAGCTCCAACCCGGTGTTAGACGATCTGACTTCTCCGTCTCTGCGCCGCGGACGGAGGCGACGAGACTTGAGGCTGAGAAGGAGGAGGAAGAAATACTTCTGTTCAGATTTCTGAACGGCCCAGAGTGCAGCCCTGCGGAGTGATTCCTTCTTCTGTGGGGCCCATATGCAGTCCGCGCGGCCTGTGTTCTGTCCACCCGCTGAAGCTGGGTAGGTAGACAGGGCTTGGACAGCAGCATCTCCCATTGCTCTTGTTGGGTAGTTGACGGAAAGAGAGGCGTGGGCTCAGGGCTAAAGTCGCACACCCCGATTATGGGGCGGAATATTCCTACTTCTGAGAAAAATTTACATTCAGCGTCGTAGCGATTCGGATGCATTACGTGAAGACGCGTAGGCTGTGGGAAGGAGCCCGGATTGTATAAGCCGTAGGGTAGTTTGTTGTTCTCTGGAAAGGTCAGGGTAAGGCGAAGGTACGGTCTGTCTCAGAAGGCGATAATGCTGGATTATCTCCCTGGACGTGACAAGCGGGTGACTGTCCTCGTGCAGCTCCATAGCACGGGAGGTAAAAGCGCAGGCTTGTTGGGTGGGCGTATTTGTTGCCCTCCATTGAAGCGTGAGGCGGTGTCCAGATGAGCTGAATGGAACCGTTTGGGGAGTGGTTTTTTAGCACGCCCAGTGCAGGTCAGGACACCCAACCCGACTGGTAATTCCAGTAGGCTTGCTGGGAATCGGTGACTACCCTCCGACCCCCGGTTGAGTGAGAGCCAAGGTGATGGCTGCCTCTTCTGCTGCCGTCACTTGTTGGGTCCTAAGCGAGGTACACGCAAGGAGGTTGGTTCTGGAGGTAGCCACGATGATGGCGTGTTGCTGCCCTCGATGTTTGGAGAAATCTGTGTAGATAACTGCATGAGCCCCACAGAGGGTGGTGTTTAGCGCTTGCGCCCGTGCTTTTCGTTGAGCCTCGTCATGTGAGGGGTTCATATTTCTAAGCAAAGGGAGCATGTTTAGTTTTAGTCGCCAAGAGTCTCGGAGTACGTCAAGCGGAGTGACATTCTGGGCTGCCCAGCCAATCTGGTGAAGCATGCGGTTACCCACCGCAGTTCTGAGTCGGACCTTCTGGTTAGAAAGATGGCCTTCTATCAGCTCTTCCACCATGTTGTGGAGCCCGTGCTAAGCAGCCTCAGTGTGGACGCACTCATGAGAAGACCAATGGCCTGCTCAACCGCATTTCTAATCATTATATAAAGCATCTCTATGTCTTCCTCGTCGAGAAGAAGATAGGGGTTTGTCGTAAGTGACTCTCGAGAGGACAAAAGCTTCAATTAATCGAAACGTACCGGATTCTTTTAGGCCTCCTTTCTTGGTGGCAACTCGCCTGGCCATGTGTATGATTAGATTAATGCTGTTTTTGAGGCGCTGCAAGGAGACGTCACTCTTGGTGTTGGCCTGGAAATGTAGGCCCAGGATCTTGATGCTGGGGTTTGGAGTGATGGCCTGGTCGTCAAGGAGTATTTGAATGTATTCCTCGATTTGGCGTGAGGGCGGACGACAAGGAGCTGTGATTTTTTACGTGAACACTGGAGGCCACAAGCTTTAGCCCATTGGCGTACTAGAAGTGAGATGCCATGCATTGGTGTGAGCTTCCTTTAATGTTTGTAACTCTTAGCACATGAGCAAGGTGCGCACAGGGCCGCTAGACGGGCGTGAGGGGTCGTGTGACGCTTTCACGTGGCATTCAGCGAGAAGGCAGGGGGTAAACCCGTAGATGTGCTTGGTCAGTACACCATTTGTCTTCCCTAGTTCGCTTGGGCTCGTAGCTAAATCGGTAAGACAACGGGCTCTCCCTTCGTTAGTCTATTTGTTCCAGGTTCGATTCCCGGCGGTGCCAGTAATTTCTTTTATTTGTTCGCTGGAGTTTTCTGGTGACACCAACGGTCGCGAAAGAACCCTTGGGGGGTAGAGGTAGAAAGCTTTGCTTTAAAACAGAAAATACGCAGAGATGCGCGCGCACCATAAAAAAATTACGAAAAAGAAAAATGGAAAGAAGAGAGTAAAAAGTAGGTATTATCATGTTGCCTCCGAAAAATTGACCTCACAATGAAGCAGCGCAAGTGACGGCGCACTTACGCATGTGTCAAGATGCTATCGGATTCCAAATGCTTTGGCAATTTCTCTTGTGAGAGAATCACTGAGCTCAAAATTGACGGTCGTGCGACCAAATTCCGAACTGCAGCTAATGGGCCGACAAATGTGTACAAGGCATTCCTTTTAACGAGCTTTAATGCTCGCGCAGACGAACATTGAGGCAGCCCCTCGTCTGCTCCACATACATTTTGCCACAACATTTTCCGCAACGTTTTGCAACATTTTCACACGCAACTATGATTTGGCTGGCAATCAACCATTTCATTACGGTAAATTCGCTCCAGCCATTTGCATCCGAAATAATATCCACCATGTTGCAAGGCAGTGGATTCCTGTTCACAGCAGTGCGGCTGGCGAAGATTAGGCAGACCAGGCAGCCCGATTAGATCGAAATGCTGATCTAATACCTATCTGTTTCACGAGGCAAGACGAAGTAACTTTCCAATTGTCGAATTCACACCAACTTCAGTCTCCAGATATCCTGCAACCTGTGCGAGCACGATGAAGCTGTCACTCCCCGCAGGCGCATAGGAATTACCATATATTTAAAATTCGCCAAGCCACTTCCACTGGAGTGAATTAATCAACCATACTGCGAGCTTGTTCCCTCACTTCGCATCGACCAAAGTGCCCATGGTGGCTAGATGTTGCTTACGCCCTTGGCTCACGGCCTCCCTTAAGCGAGGTTTTTCACCCCTGGTGCTGCATTAGGCGAAACGAAATTCTTCACGCATTACCTCCAGACAACTGAATGGGTACAATTATTTCTATAGTTTCAATAAGTCCCCGCATATGTGGGCGCGCACGAATCTTGTACGCTATCCAAGTTTACAACCACTATGGGTTCCGTTCACAGGGAACACAAGTGGATGAGACATTGCGAACATTCAGCAGACACACCTAAAGCCCGTTTTACATGGTGTGAATTTCCCCTGCGAAGTCGCATCTGCGGCGCTGATCACGCGGCAAAATGATCTATTGTCGTCGCTGTGGCAAATTACCAAATGTTTGGAACAGTCGACCTTCTAATGCGAGCGCTGCATGGCATTTGGCAATTCGTCGCAGCAATGACAGTGGCAAAATAGATCGCTTTGGCGCACGCGAGGCGCCGCAGTTGCGAATTCGCAGGGGAAATTCGCACCACGTCTTACGTGTATATGGGAAGGCGAAAGCCGAGCAACGGCGCCAGAGTTCCACCACGCTCCTCCACGGCGCAATTGGCGCCACTGAGGTCACGTGACCTTTGATACCATTCGTGTAGATGACGGTAGCCCCTTGTCGCCTTCACTTTTGGCGATTTATGCCACATACGGGGCTTTTGCCTTAACAATATGCGCATTTTCATTCCCAGGACACTTTCGCCCTTGTACTCAAACATGCGCCTGCGTCCGTTGCTCGCTATATTATGTGGTATTCCATTATATATTTTATCAAAATAAAGATATATTTGGGTGAGGGGGGTGAGTAAATTTCATTAAACATTTTTCAGAGTCGAAAACACCTTTATTCGACCGAAACTACAGGCAGAGAATGTCGACCACTTGTATTACATTTTCATAAAGTCAAAGCCGAGCGGGTGGAGCCAAGAATGAATAATTTCTTTTCGGTGTTCCCGTGCGGATAGGAATCTCTCTCTCTCTCTCTCTCTCTCTCTCTCTCTCTCTCTCTCTCTCTCTCTCTCTCTCTCTTTGTGTGTGCGTGCGTGTGTGCATGTGTGTGCCTGTGTGTGTGTGTGTGCGTGTGTGTGTGTGTGTGTGTGCGTGTGTGTGTGGGTGTGTGTGTGTGTGCGTGTGTGTGTGTGTGGGTGTGTGTGTGCCTGTGTGTGTGTGTCTGTTCGTGCGTGCGTGTGTGTCTGCCTGTGTGTGTGTGTGCCTTTGTGTGTGTGTGTGTGCGTGCGTGCGTGTGCGTGTCTGTTCGTGCGTGCGTGTGTGTGTGTCTGCCTGTGTGTGTGCCTGTGTGTGTGTGTGCCTTTGTGCGTGCGTGCGTGCGTGCGTGCGCGTGTGTGCGTGTGTGTGTGTGTGTGTGCGTGTGTGCGTGTGTGCGTGTGTGCGTGCGTGCGTGCGTGCGTGCGTGTGTGTGTGTGCGTGTGTGCGTGTGTGCGTGTGTGCGTGTGTGCGCGTGTGCGCGTGCGCGCGCGCGCGCGTGCGTGCGCGTGCTTGTGCGTGGGACTAAGTGTGTGTGTGCATGTGTGTGCGTGGGACTGAGTGTGCGTGTGTGTGCCTATGGTGTGTGTGTGTGTCTGCAGTGTACGTGTGCGTCTGTGTGCGCGTGTGCATCGGTGTGTCGAAAACACCATTTTGAAAACCGCTGTAGCAGCTGGGCTCACTTCTGGAGTAGATTAAGCATCGAATTCTATCTCTCTTTTCTCTTTCTCTTTCTGCACCCCTCTCTCCACTACAGACACGGGTATCGCAAACCAGTGTTTGCTGAACGACTTTGATGGAGTCTACCATCCGACGGGTCATTTTGGGGTGCGCCTGAGGGATGAGTGGGCACGCGAGCAGTCTACTAGGCAGCATGGCTCACGCTTCTCGCCTCTACGTTTTGCAGGCTTTCTTCATGTCTGCGGTGCTGCTTTGTTTGCCAAGAGCGTCTGTTTCGGCAGGCGCATCTACAATCTTTCCTGAGCCGGCGAAGATAACTAATCACCACCCCTGGGACCACAGCCGACCTTTGAACGTGACTTTCTTCGTGCGCACGGACTTCGGCGCACCCACCTCATCTACGTCAACACCGTCCAGCCCGGCATGTATAAAACGCGACCTGCCAGCCAGCCACCTCAGTGGGCACGGGAGCAGTCTATTAGGCAGCATGGCTCACGCTTCTCGCCTCTACGTTTTGCAGGTGTGTAGTACTTACCCGTTATACGCAAAGAGAAGTGACAATCGTTGTTTGCTATTGCTCCCGTGCCCCGGGGTGTTGTGCGACATTATCGCCGACTGTTTCGCAATGTCGTTTTTGCTACTATGTTCGGGCGATGTGGAAACCAATCCCGGTCCCCCCCAAGACTCGCTCTGCCGATATTCTTGCACTTGAAAGTTTGCCGGATGACTCCGCTGAGCAGATGAACGTCGTGTTTCACCTACTTAAGGATCTGCAGTCCCGTTCCATACATGCGGCTAAGTGTCAGGATGATTTGGAGGCTGGCCTTAAATCACTCCAAGCAGGACAAAAGAAAATTGAAGCCAGCATAGAAAACATCCAAACGCGTCTCTTGACAGTAGAAGAGAAAACTGATGTGCTCGAGCGTATCGACGAGGATATAGCGACAGTAGTCACTAATCATGATTCCTTGCAGTCGCGTGTGGACGATCTTGAGGATATATCTCGTCGAAATAACCTGATCTTTTATGGATTCCAGGACTCTCCCCGCGAGACTTGGGAGGAATCTGAATCGCTCGTGAAGGGGGTCCTCACTAACGTTCTCCCCGCTTTTCCGGACGACGCGTTCGAACGCGCTCATCGTTCAGGGTCGTTTTCTCCTACTAAATCCCGTCCAATAATTGTTAAATTCTCAAGCTTTAAAACAAAGGACCAAGTACTTTCTGCACGCAAGAAACTTAAAGAAAATTACATAACTGTGTCCGAAGATTTCTGCCCTGCAACGCGGGAAATTCGTAACAAACTAACTGCGTTTGCGAAAAATCAACCTGGCGAACCACTCTTTCACCTTCGATACAAAAACACTCGTTATTAACAAGACTCGCTACATCTACAATACGGCTACTAATGAAATATCCGAAGACGTACGACGACCCTCAATCACTAACGATCAGCGTCGCTTGAACCCGCGTGCTACTACGTCCTCGTAGGGGCGCGTGAGGGGAAGTGGTCAGGACCTGTCGCGTGTATCAGTTCTTTTCAGTAACATTCGTAGTATCCTCAACAAGCGTGACTGACTAACATCGGCAGTTGATACAATTAAACCAGACATTTTAGTATTAACTGAGACGTGGCTACGGCCGCACATTTCAGATCATGAATTCTTTTTTCCAGCACACCGTTTCTCGGTTTTTCGTTGTGACCGCACTTTGCGATCGGGGGGCGGCGTCCTCCTAGCCATCAATAAAAACATTCCATCACAATGTATTCATGTGCAAAGCAACCTAGAAATAACTTGGGCTATCATCGAACTAACTTCCCAAAAGCTTATCATCGGTGTTTGCTACCGTCCACCCCATAATACTTCTACATTTATAAATGAGCTACACGATGTTATCAACCTCGTTTGCACGCGTCATACTAATATTCCGTTGTTCCTACTTGGTGACTTTAACATTCCAAACATATCTTGGGAAAATGAACCGCCCACATTGCAGCCTTTTTCAACCTTTGCTAATGACTTCTTCAACACGTGTTCAGTTTTTTCTTTATCACGGCTGATCAGGCAGCCAACTAGATCAACGCAAACGTCTGCCAATATTCTTGATCTTGTACTAACTTCTAGACCAGATTACGTATCCAGTATTGCGCACCTACTCGGCTTAAGCGACCACTGTATGCTATCGTTTGACATTAACTTACCACGTCCGAAATCTAAAAATAAGATTAAAACAATTCGGCTTTACGAAAGAGGCAATTTTGACGCATTTAATGAAGAATTATCTGGTTTTCTCGACCCGTTCCTCGAAGATTTCGACTGTCGCTCGGTACAAACTAGCTGGGACATGTTCTCTGACAAAATTAAGGAACAGATAAGTACATACCCACTCGCATCATAGTTTCTAATGATAACGCGCCGTGGTATTCCACTCACTTAAAACGCTTATCTAACCGAAAGAAACGTTTATATAAATTAGCCAGTCTGTCCCCTAGCTCCGTTCGGTGGGCTGCCTACAAAGAGGCGTCTAAAGATTACGTCACTGCTCTTAAAAATGCTAAAGAAAAAATTTTTGATTACTACTCAGCCATCGATGTTATCAACCGATACAAAAAAGTTCTGGCGTGTTATTAACCCCCCCAAAGACGGTGACTGCTTAACATTTGTTGATGAAAATAATACCGCTATTCCTTCCAACAGAGAAGTGCTGAAGTTCTCAATCAAGCCTTTGCATCAAATTTCTCCGAAACTACTAATGTCCCACTACCCTTACCCCTACCCTTACAGCCACAACCAGATGCCCCCAATTACCATCGATTCTTGTGGTGTTGGTGTTTTTAGGATTAAAACCATCCTCTGCTCCTGGATGTGACATCATCAGTCCAAAAATTCTAATCAGTACTAGTTACTATTCTTCCATTATACTAACAAAAATTTATCAACAGTCGCTCGATCACGGTGTGCTACCAATTGAATTTAAAATTGGAAAGGTGGTTCCATTCTTCAAATCTGGCAACAGGCACTCACTCCTTAATTATCGACCTATTTCTTTAACTAGTATTCCGTGTAAACTAATCGAACAAATATTGTTTTCCAACCTAGTTAAATTTTTAGAATCGAACTCTTATTTTTCTCTGTCGCAACATGGTTTCAGAAAAACGTATTCATGTGAAACGCAACTCGCATTATTCACCCATAAACTGCATACTTTCCTTGATCAGTCCACGTTTGCCGATTGTATATTCATTGACTTTTCCAAAGCATTTGATAAGGTGTGTCAAAAACTATTGTTGTTCAAACTACATCAGCTTAACCTCGATTCCAAACTTCTATCTTGCCTTGAGTTTTTTCTTACCAACCGTTCGCAATTCGTATCCGCTAATAATCATAACTCTGAGTTAACACCCGTCCACTCTGTTGTGCCGCAAGGTTCCGTGTTGGGTCCTCTTCTTTTCCTTGTATACATTAACGACTTACCAGCATCCGTTTCTTCTAACATTCATTTATTCGCCGATGACTGCGTTGTGTACCGGCAAATAACTTGCGCTGATGACATAGCCGTCTTGCAATCTGATCTTCATACTATTTCATCCTGGTGCAAAACTTCGCTCATGGAACTTAACTCTAGCAAATGTAAATATTTACGTGTTACAAGAACAGCCCACCAGTTACCTACTTATTTTATTGATAACTCCCATTTAAATCATGTATCATCTTATAAATATCTTGGTGTTCACATTTCAGCTGATCTAACATGGACCACTCACACCGAGTATGTAATTGCCAATGCTAACCGCACGCTAGGATACCTCCGACGCAATTTTTCAAGAGCCCCTTCATCACTTAAATTACTGATGTACAAAACACTCGTTTGTTCTAAACTGGAGTATGCCGCATCAGTGTGGGATTCAAGTTATGATACGCTAATACAATCGCTCGAAATGGTACAAAATAACTGCTCGCTTCATTCTTTCTAACTATAATCGCACTGCTAGCATAACTTCAATGAAAGGTAGCTTTCAACTACCTACGCTATCTTATCGCCGTAAAATTTGCGTCTCTGTCTGTTCCATAAGAAATTCCATCACCCACATCTACGTCATCAGCTCATTTTGCCTCCGCATTTCATATCGTCTCGTTTGGATCACGCTAATAAAATCGGAATATTATCGTCAAGGACAAATGCATTTTTTCAGTCTTTCATACCCAGGACTTCAGTCGAATGGAACCATCTTCCTGCATCAACCGCTGCCATTATTGATCATGAATCATTCAAAATAGCCTTAGCTAACATTGTATAATGATATGTTTATTTGTATTTTGTTTTGTCACGCCTTAGATAAAATTGTATACTAAGAAGCCAACCTGATATATTCGTTTATACCTTATAATGCATTAGCTACAATTGTATATTTAGAAGCCATTGTTATAACCTTTTTGCTTCTTTTTACTGCTTTTGTCATTCCTTTTTTTTTGTATTTAACCACTCCCCTCTCTAATGCCTTATGGCCCTGAGGGTACTGTAAATAAATAAATAAATACATACTATTTGCGGTGAAAGGAAAGCTTCCAATTCATGTAAAAGTGGGCCGTCGTTACCAGGCACTTGAGTCGTAACACACGTCACGTCACTACCTTTATCCCTCCCCTCAATGCGACTGCTAAGAACGAAGGTGCGGTTTGTAAATGGTATAGCAGAAACCATTAGTCGCTGCTCACAAGTGGCCAGCATTCTAGACAACATTTCACGAAGCGAATAAGTATCTCGTTTTTACGCAAACAGACTAAGAGCCTGGGGATCTTCAGTTGACGTCCTCCGCAGCGTATCATCGTGCTACATAGACGAGTGGCCGCACAGAGCGACCAACTGGGCCCGGAACTCGATACCTGATTGTGCAGACTACTTTATCTTTACCCAGGGCCACGACCCAATACCAGAGATTTGGTCGCGTGATTACACTGCTCTCTTTTTCCAACGCAGAACGGGTTAAATTTGTCGATCATATTCTTCCTTTCGGCAGATCAATCCGCAGAGAAGGTAGAAAGCCGCAGACTCCTCCCCTTCGGGATAATTTTCGTTTCTGAGAAGCACGTGTCACGGCCTCCGGGAGGGAGGGGGAGGGAGAGAGAGAGAGAGAGAGAGAGAGAGAGAGAGAGAGAGAGAGAGAGAGAGAGAGAGAGAGAGAGAGAGAGAGAGAGAGAGAGAGAGAGAGAGAGAGAGAGAGAGAGAGAGAGAGAGAGAGAGAGCTTTTCTTGCCGCAAGGGCTAATTTGGGGGAGGGTTGGTGACCGAGGGAGGAAGGCCCCCGTTGACTTTGGCAGCCCAAGCGAAGATGGCTTCTTGCACCGCCGAATCCGAGCTGCCCAACGCCCTCGCTCAGTGCTCACCGTCTCGACATGGGGAGAATGTTTGTGGGGGCTTTGCCGCAGGCGCGCCGGTGATCTCAGAGGCCATGCGGGTGCATACAGAGGCAATGGCTCGCTGCCGCTTCACGGCCTCTTGCAAAAGTTGCACTGAGAGTTCGTACATTAAACACAAGCGTTGCGCTCGCAGTACACGAGCACGCTTGATAGGACGCCTTTTATGAGACAATGGCGGCAAATTGCGTCATCATTGCAGGGTTAATAGCTGGTGTTAGGCCCGCCTTCGAGTAGATAATCTAAAGAAACTTAAGCAACAAGAAAGTGCACGGTGACCAATTGCAAGACGTGAAAAACAGGCGTGAGCAGGAGGAAACGGCCGCAGGCTTTTTCGCCTAGCCGGTGTTGGCTGGTATCGCTGGCCGATAGAAGCCGGTGCGTTCTGCGCTCGCCGCAGCACGTGGGATCTCGACCACGTCCGCTCGTTACAGCGGCAACCGCGCGGGCCTTGAAATTAAGCTTCACGCACGATCGGGACTGTAAAGCAGCGGGGGGCCCGGCACCGCGTGCTCGATCAAAATACGGCCGCTGAAAACAAAAAGTTGACGCGATAAACAAAAGAAATTACGGAACAAAATCCTCAGTTCATTGGTCTCTTTTTGCCAACACGGGCGCGCGGCCGGGGTCAGTATGCACAACGCGAGTCGCGGGTGGCAGCAAGGGACACAGCGCACGTATTGTAGACACTGAAAACCGAAAGCAGACGCAAAAAGAGGGAGGTGGAAGGAACTCACTCCGGCAATAGTAAAGCAGCTGCACGCACACAAGAAGAAGCTTCACGATAGTGAAGCCTGCGCCTGGTACCGGCGCCAAGCTTGTACAGTGCCGCTAATCAGGGCAAGTGGCGACTGCGGTGGGCTGGACTGTGTGTTACAGAAATCGCGGTAGAGTTGAGGCCTGGAAGATGTGTCGTATCTGTACACTATTTGTACGTTGTGTTACATCATTTCAGCTAAATGTGGGGTTGCAGTTTGATTCTCAAGAACATCATCAATAAAAAACGGTAAAGACTCGCTCTAACTAAGCCGGCTATTCCATGCAAAGCACTCAACAAACAGACCCAAGGTGTAACTGCACCCTCCCTCGCAGGAAAATGTCAGCGACCACCATTTTCACGCAGAGCCCGCAAACTCAAACAGCACCACGACCCCAAACCGGTACACGGCATTTGTAAGCCTCAAAAACGTGGGATAAACTGTCCGCCAATTCAGAGACTACAGCTAATTGCGTTCGCACCTAGGATCGGATCTATAAACGTATAGTACACATCTCCAGCGAGCGCAGGAAACAATCCTTCAAGCATAAACTGCTGCGAAAACTGCCAGCGCAGAAAACGACTCCTGTGTTGTAAACACAAGTGTGTAGTTAGCGTTACGGGCTCGCTCGGGAATGTGCTTTTTTGTGTCACGAAGGGCCGTCACCCTGTTCCCGGTCGCCTGAAATGAGCGTTCGCAGCAGACGTTTGCAATTAATGTAAACGCACTTAACCAAGTTTTTGCACTTATTAAAATTGTAAATGCCACGTTCTCGATACTCCATGAGTCCGGCACCTTAAACTAGTCCAGCTGAAATTATAAAATTCTAAGCAGTCCCAACGCCATTTAAAACGGTTGCTCAGCAGTTGTCCATGCCAGCCCCCTCTGGATCCGAAGCACCAAGACCTCTTCCGCATATTTTGTAGTGCTGATAAAAGCTCCTCCATTGTGAAAGGTGGTTATACATAGGGCTGTCTAGAGTTAAGATAGCCCTTTGCATTAGTCAATGTGTTTCAGGCACCTTTTACCCGTATATTTTTATTTTATTTCAATTGTGCTTGAGGAGCTCGCTTTCTATAAACAAACTAAGAGAGCAGCTATGCGTATTTTGTGCAATTGTTGTCGTGTCTGAAACTATTGCTTTGCAGCGACAGCTGTCAATAATTAATTATAGGAAATGCTTTCTCAATCCCTGCGTAAGGCAGGGTGCATGTGTGTCGACGTTTGTTCATCGTCGGTATAATTTAGCGTGCGTTCGCCGCCGGCGGTACGGCGCATGCGTGACCGAGTGCAGATAGGAAACACAAAATGTCTTAGGCACTTTGAAAATTTAGCGGTCGAACTAAGTACGCTTCATTGCTCCAGTATACTGGGAATGCCAAGAGACTTGGCTGACAAAAGTTTTCTACGGAGGTTTAATGGCGTATAATATAAGGACAGCTATACCGAATGAAACATTTATGACTGTTGTTAGTGTAAGACGTATATTCACAAATATGGAGGCCCTTTGCCATGTAGGGAAGAGGAGGAAAAGGTTGGGGAAGATGGGTTGAGTTGAAATTGCTAGGGATGAATTACGGGACCTGAGGAGCGTGCATTTGTATGCTGTAGCCTTTCGTTGTACGTGTGAGACAACTTTCGATAGCGAATTCAGGTATAGTTAGTAGTGTACGGTTTTCGAGCGAGTGGGGGTCGATAGGGGCATTGGGATCGGGTGTTGCACGAAAGCCCATGATTTTAAAAACCCCCGTCTCAGTTTCCCTGCGCCAGAAGCCCCGTCCTCTTTGCCACGTTTCGAAAGCCCCGTACTAGCACGCTTCTGACACATTTGCCCCATGCTGAATGCCACGCGGCGAAAGACTCGCTATTTAGGGGCCGTACTCACAGTCTAAGTCCACGGTATTCTGCGTTTGTTTCCTTTTTCTCTTGGTAATTTTTCTGAGCGGAATATGAAAGGAGACGTAAACACGGGCGAAGAAAACTAAAGAAACGAGAAATTTGACTGATGTCTCTGGCTCGTGTAGGGGTGAATGTTTTCACCCTTTATAAGCAGGGTGTCGAACCGGAAGTTTTTCGGGTTCGGTTCGGGTTCGGGTTCAAGCCTTTCGGGTTCGGTTCGGGTTCAGTTCCGGCGCACCATTCCGTTCCGGTTCGAACCGGTTCGAACCGGTTCAAACGGGTTCGAACGGGTTCGGGAAAAAAAAAGCAAGCGTGTTTTTTTCTGTTAATTTTTTTGTGCTGGGTTTTCGTTTCTTTGTCAGGTTTCCTTCTCAAAAACGAAGCCATAATGTAGGTTTTTTTGTGCAAATGTTTTGTTTTGGCCAAAAATAAGCTACCCTGCAACACTTTTTTCAACTTTGTTCGAAATCGTGAATGCTTGCAGAAAGTAGTCAACCAACACATCCAGTACTTAGATCAGGGAGTCGGAAAGTCCCTCAGACAAAAGTACTGCTCTGCCCCCACCAGATAACTTACAAACTTGCTTGAAATATTTTAAAGCAAAGCTTTCTACCTCTACCCCCCAAGGGTTCTTTCGCGACCGTTGGTGTCACCAGAAAACTCCAGCGAACAAATAAAAGAATTCACTGGCACCGCCGGGAATCGAACCTGGAACTAATAGACTAACAAAGCGAGAGCCCGTTGTCGTACCGATTTAGCTACGAGCCCACGTTAAGACGGGGAAGACAGGTGGTGCACTCACCAAGCACATCTACGGGTTTACCCCCTGCCTTCTCGCTGAATGCCACGTGAAAGCGTCACACGACCACTCACGCCCGTCTAGCGGCCCTGTGCGCACCTTGCTCATGTGCTAAGAGTTACAAAATAAAAGGAAGCTCACACCAATCCATGGAATCTCACTTTTAGTACACCACTGTGCTAAAGCCTGTGGCCTCCAGTGTTCACGTAAAAAATCACAGCTCCTTGTCGTCCGCCCTCACGGCAAATCAAGGAATACATTCAAATACTCTTTGATGACCAGGCCATCACTCCAAACCCCAGAATCAAGATCCTGGGCCTACATTTCCAGGCCAACACCAAGAGTGACGTCTCCTCGCAGCGCCTCAAAAACAGAATTAATCTAATCATAAACATGATCAGGCGAGTTGCCACCAAGAAGCGAGGCCTAAAAGAATCCGGTACCTTTCGATTAATTTAAGCTTTTGTCCTCTCGAGAGTTACTTACGACAAACCCCTATCTTCTCGACAAGGAAGACATAGAGATGCTTTATATAATGATTAGAAAGGTAGTTGAGCAGGCCATTGGTCTTCTCATGAGTGCGTCCACACTGAGGCTGCTTAGCACGGGCTCCACAACACGGTGGAAGAGCTAATAGAAGGCCATCTTTCTAACCAGAAGGTCCGGCTCAGAACTGCGGTGGGTAACCGCATGCTTCACCAGATTGGCTGGGCAGCCCAGAATGTCACTCCGCTTGACGTACTCCCAGACTCTTGGCGACTGAAACTAAAGATGCTCCCTTTGCTTAGAAATATGAACCCCTCACATGACGAGGGTCAACGAAAAGCACAGGCTCAAGCGCTAAACACCACCCTCGGTGGGGCTCATGCAGTTATCTACACAGACTTCTCCAAACATCGAGGGCAGCAACACGCCATCATCGTGGCTACCTCCAGAACCAACCTTCTTGCGTGTACCTCGCTTAGGACCCAACAAATGACGGCAGCAGAAGAGGCAGCCATCACCTTGGCTCTCACTCAACCAGGGGTTCGGAGGGTAGTCACCGATTCCCAGCAAGCCTACTGGAATTGCCAGTCGGGTTGTGTGTCCTGACCTGAACTGTGCGTGCTAAAAAACCACTCCCCAAACGGTTCCATTCAGCTCATCTGGACACCGCCTCACGCTTCAATGGAGAACAACAAATACGTCCACCCAACAAGCCTGCGCTTTTACCTCCCGTGCTATGGAGCTGCACGAGGACAGTCACCCGCTTGTCACGTCCAGGGAGATAATCCAGCATTATCGCCTTCTGAGACAGACCGTACTTCCGCCTTACCCTGACCTTTCCAGAGAACAACAAACTATCCTACGGCTCATACAATCCGGGCTCCTTCCCACAGCCTACGCGTCTTCACGTAATGCATCCGAATCGCTACGACGCTGAATGTAAAGTTTTCTCAGAAGTAGGAATACTCCGCCCCGTAATCGGGGTGTGCGACTTTAGCCCTGAGCACCCTCCTCTCTTTCCGTCAACTACCCAACAAGAGCAATGGGAGATGCTGCTGTCCAGGCCCTCTCTACCTACCCAGCTTCAGCGGGTGGACAGAACACAGGCCGCGCGGACTGCATATGGGCCCCACAGAAGAAGGAATCACTCCGCAGGGCTGCACTCTGGGCCGTTCAGAAATCTGAACAGAAGTATTTCTTCCTCCTCCTTCTCAGCCGCAAGTCTCGTCGCCTCCGTCCGCGGCGCAGAGACGGAGAAGTCAGATCGTCTAACACCGGGTTGGAGCTTACTTTGATTTTATAAAAAAAAGTTTCCACTCTTGTGCTACACCAATACAACTCAACCAAACACCGTTCATGCATCATGCATTGATTTAACCTTACCAAGAATATCTCTTTGAAGTAAAAGTAATGAATGGTGTGGTTAAGTGCATTTCACTTATCTCTGGTTTTACTATTTGTAGAGCGACGTGAGTGAATTTAAGTGACGTCGCATGGGTAATCGTTATGGGTGCCGTTTACAGCTTTGCTTTCCAACCACATTCACGGGGTGGATTGGCGCGATTTTTTAAAGCAAAGCTTTCTACCTCTACCCCCCAAGGGTTCTTTCGCGACCGTTGGTGTCACCAGAAAACTCCAGCGAACAAATAAAAGAATTCACTGGCACCGCCGGGAATCGAACCTGGAACTAATAGACTAACAAAGCGAGAGCCCGTTGTCGTACCGATTTAGCTACGAGCCCACGTTAAGACGGGGAAGACAGGTGGTGCACTCACCAAGCACATCTACGGGTTTACCCCCTGCCTTCTCGCTGAATGCCACGTGAAAGCGTCACACGACCACTCACGCCCGTCTAGCGGCCCTGTGCGCACCTTGCTCATGTGCTAAGAGTTACAAAATAAAAGGAAGCTCACACCAATCCATGGAATCTCACTTTTAGTACACCACTGTGCTAAAGCCTGTGGCCTCCAGTGTTCACGTAAAAAATCACAGCTCCTTGTCGTCCGCCCTCACGGCAAATCAAGGAATACATTCAAATACTCTTTGATGACCAGGCCATCACTCCAAACCCCAGAATCAAGATCCTGGGCCTACATTTCCAGGCCAACACCAAGAGTGACGTCTCCTCGCAGCGCCTCAAAAACAGAATTAATCTAATCATAAACATGATCAGGCGAGTTGCCACCAAGAAGCGAGGCCTAAAAGAATCCGGTACCTTTCGATTAATTTAAGCTTTTGTCCTCTCGAGAGTTACTTACGACAAACCCCTATCTTCTCGACAAGGAAGACATAGAGATGCTTTATATAATGATTAGAAAGGTAGTTGAGCAGGCCATTGGTCTTCTCATGAGTGCGTCCACACTGAGGCTGCTTAGCACGGGCTCCACAACACGGTGGAAGAGCTAATAGAAGGCCATCTTTCTAACCAGAAGGTCCGGCTCAGAACTGCGGTGGGTAACCGCATGCTTCACCAGATTGGCTGGGCAGCCCAGAATGTCACTCCGCTTGACGTACTCCCAGACTCTTGGCGACTGAAACTAAAGATGCTCCCTTTGCTTAGAAATATGAACCCCTCACATGACGAGGGTCAACGAAAAGCACAGGCTCAAGCGCTAAACACCACCCTCGGTGGGGCTCATGCAGTTATCTACACAGACTTCTCCAAACATCGAGGGCAGCAACACGCCATCATCGTGGCTACCTCCAGAACCAACCTTCTTGCGTGTACCTCGCTTAGGACCCAACAAATGACGGCAGCAGAAGAGGCAGCCATCACCTTGGCTCTCACTCAACCAGGGGTTCGGAGGGTAGTCACCGATTCCCAGCAAGCCTACTGGAATTGCCAGTCGGGTTGTGTGTCCTGACCTGAACTGTGCGTGCTAAAAAACCACTCCCCAAACGGTTCCATTCAGCTCATCTGGACACCGCCTCACGCTTCAATGGAGAACAACAAATACGTCCACCCAACAAGCCTGCGCTTTTACCTCCCGTGCTATGGAGCTGCACGAGGACAGTCACCCGCTTGTCACGTCCAGGGAGATAATCCAGCATTATCGCCTTCTGAGACAGACCGTACTTCCGCCTTACCCTGACCTTTCCAGAGAACAACAAACTATCCTACGGCTCATACAATCCGGGCTCCTTCCCACAGCCTACGCGTCTTCACGTAATGCATCCGAATCGCTACGACGCTGAATGTAAAGTTTTCTCAGAAGTAGGAATACTCCGCCCCGTAATCGGGGTGTGCGACTTTAGCCCTGAGCACCCTCCTCTCTTTCCGTCAACTACCCAACAAGAGCAATGGGAGATGCTGCTGTCCAGGCCCTCTCTACCTACCCAGCTTCAGCGGGTGGACAGAACACAGGCCGCGCGGACTGCATATGGGCCCCACAGAAGAAGGAATCACTCCGCAGGGCTGCACTCTGGGCCGTTCAGAAATCTGAACAGAAGTATTTCTTCCTCCTCCTTCTCAGCCGCAAGTCTCGTCGCCTCCGTCCGCGGCGCAGAGACGGAGAAGTCAGATCGTCTAACACCGGGTTGGAGCTTACTTTGATTTTATAAAAAAAAGTTTCCACTCTTGTGCTACACCAATACAACTCAACCAAACACCGTTCATGCATCATGCATTGATTTAACCTTACCAAGAATATCTCTTTGAAGTAAAAGTAATGAATGGTGTGGTTAAGTGCATTTCACTTATCTCTGGTTTTACTATTTGTAGAGCGACGTGAGTGAATTTAAGTGACGTCGCATGGGTAATCGTTATGGGTGCCGTTTACAGCTTTGCTTTCCAACCACATTCACGGGGTGGATTGGCGCGATTTTTTAAAGCAAAGCTTTCTACCTCTACCCCCCAAGGGTTCTTTCGCGACCGTTGGTGTCACCAGAAAACTCCAGCGAACAAATAAAAGAATTCACTGGCACCGCCGGGAATCGAACCTGGAACTAATAGACTAACAAAGCGAGAGCCCGTTGTCGTACCGATTTAGCTACGAGCCCACGTTAAGACGGGGAAGACAGGTGGTGCACTCACCAAGCACATCTACGGGTTTACCCCCTGCCTTCTCGCTGAATGCCACGTGAAAGCGTCACACGACCACTCACGCCCGTCTAGCGGCCCTGTGCGCACCTTGCTCATGTGCTAAGAGTTACAAAATAAAAGGAAGCTCACACCAATCCATGGAATCTCACTTTTAGTACACCACTGTGCTAAAGCCTGTGGCCTCCAGTGTTCACGTAAAAAATCACAGCTCCTTGTCGTCCGCCCTCACGGCAAATCAAGGAATACATTCAAATACTCTTTGATGACCAGGCCATCACTCCAAACCCCAGAATCAAGATCCTGGGCCTACATTTCCAGGCCAACACCAAGAGTGACGTCTCCTCGCAGCGCCTCAAAAACAGAATTAATCTAATCATAAACATGATCAGGCGAGTTGCCACCAAGAAGCGAGGCCTAAAAGAATCCGGTACCTTTCGATTAATTTAAGCTTTTGTCCTCTCGAGAGTTACTTACGACAAACCCCTATCTTCTCGACAAGGAAGACATAGAGATGCTTTATATAATGATTAGAAAGGTAGTTGAGCAGGCCATTGGTCTTCTCATGAGTGCGTCCACACTGAGGCTGCTTAGCACGGGCTCCACAACACGGTGGAAGAGCTAATAGAAGGCCATCTTTCTAACCAGAAGGTCCGGCTCAGAACTGCGGTGGGTAACCGCATGCTTCACCAGATTGGCTGGGCAGCCCAGAATGTCACTCCGCTTGACGTACTCCCAGACTCTTGGCGACTGAAACTAAAGATGCTCCCTTTGCTTAGAAATATGAACCCCTCACATGACGAGGGTCAACGAAAAGCACAGGCTCAAGCGCTAAACACCACCCTCGGTGGGGCTCATGCAGTTATCTACACAGACTTCTCCAAACATCGAGGGCAGCAACACGCCATCATCGTGGCTACCTCCAGAACCAACCTTCTTGCGTGTACCTCGCTTAGGACCCAACAAATGACGGCAGCAGAAGAGGCAGCCATCACCTTGGCTCTCACTCAACCAGGGGTTCGGAGGGTAGTCACCGATTCCCAGCAAGCCTACTGGAATTGCCAGTCGGGTTGTGTGTCCTGACCTGAACTGTGCGTGCTAAAAAACCACTCCCCAAACGGTTCCATTCAGCTCATCTGGACACCGCCTCACGCTTCAATGGAGAACAACAAATACGTCCACCCAACAAGCCTGCGCTTTTACCTCCCGTGCTATGGAGCTGCACGAGGACAGTCACCCGCTTGTCACGTCCAGGGAGATAATCCAGCATTATCGCCTTCTGAGACAGACCGTACTTCCGCCTTACCCTGACCTTTCCAGAGAACAACAAACTATCCTACGGCTCATACAATCCGGGCTCCTTCCCACAGCCTACGCGTCTTCACGTAATGCATCCGAATCGCTACGACGCTGAATGTAAAGTTTTCTCAGAAGTAGGAATACTCCGCCCCGTAATCGGGGTGTGCGACTTTAGCCCTGAGCACCCTCCTCTCTTTCCGTCAACTACCCAACAAGAGCAATGGGAGATGCTGCTGTCCAGGCCCTCTCTACCTACCCAGCTTCAGCGGGTGGACAGAACACAGGCCGCGCGGACTGCATATGGGCCCCACAGAAGAAGGAATCACTCCGCAGGGCTGCACTCTGGGCCGTTCAGAAATCTGAACAGAAGTATTTCTTCCTCCTCCTTCTCAGCCGCAAGTCTCGTCGCCTCCGTCCGCGGCGCAGAGACGGAGAAGTCAGATCGTCTAACACCGGGTTGGAGCTTACTTTGATTTTATAAAAAAAAGTTTCCACTCTTGTGCTACACCAATACAACTCAACCAAACACCGTTCATGCATCATGCATTGATTTAACCTTACCAAGAATATCTCTTTGAAGTAAAAGTAATGAATGGTGTGGTTAAGTGCATTTCACTTATCTCTGGTTTTACTATTTGTAGAGCGACGTGAGTGAATTTAAGTGACGTCGCATGGGTAATCGTTATGGGTGCCGTTTACAGCTTTGCTTTCCAACCACATTCACGGGGTGGATTGGCGCGATTTTTTTTCTCTCTTCCCCAGTCTTAGCGTTCTTCTACCGCTGGAATGGCGTCATTACAGCCATGTAGCGGCTATATGCCGGCTTTCCTTAAGTTGCGACATTAAAATGAAACCACAACAGCGAAGCAGAAACGGAAGGCGTATCTGCTAGGACGAGCACTGCTCCTCTGTGCTGGCAATAGCTATAACTTTTGCAGTGCTTCCAGATGCGAAGATAAGAGTGAGAGCGTTGATCTAAAGTGTTGAAGAGTTCCTTTAACTGTAAAATGTACTGCAAAATGTTTTCTATAGTAGGTCCAGGATTACAACATTAACTGAAGCGAAATGAAAAATTTGCTCGGACACATAAGACTGCATATTTGTATGAATTTGAAATCCCTGCTTTTTATGGCCGCAAGTTTATTTTTATTGATTTAGTTTCTTTCATTTTTATAATTTAATTTCATTTATTATTGGATCATAGCACTGCAGTTTTATACCCCGCAGTTGTTTTCTTGAGGAAGAAAATGACGGACGATTACGATACTGACTAATGCGAAATTTGAGTGCAGCGCAAACTGTAGTCTTCTCGGCGACGGCGCATAGATGCTGTGCCTCAGGAAGTGATCGCGTCATCAGCTAATGCACGACGGCGCGCGGCATACTCTGTCATTATCTCGTAAGGGGTCGCCTCGCACGGTCGCGGAATTACGCCCTCCCCCTTACACTTTCGTCATACTTGCAACCTCCGTTTTCCTGCCAGCTCTATCTTCGGTGGCGTCTTCGTTCTCTCGTTTACAACGAGTCCAACACTGGGGGACTACGCGAAACCACAGGAGCGGGTGCTTAAGGGCTGCGCTCTAACGCATGGCTCTACGTAGCCACTGTGCAGCCATGTGATCCACTCCCTTCGCCGACAAGTGACGGGCCGCACATAGTCTCCAAATAATGCGTTCTCACCACAGTCTTCTCTAAGGCAAACAGTTAGCCTCCTGACCTGTGGGCAGCACACGGGTTCCTCCGACGCCTCCCACTCGGGGCATCTTCGCTAGAATCTTCTGGTAATGGGCAGCCTCCCTGCAGACTGCCTATTGCCCCGTCCTACTAAGCAGACGACCCGTCCGTCCACAATCGTTTTAATGCGCACCATTCTTTGCCCACAGCAAGGACCGTGTAACCCCCTTCATTTCCACAAAAATACAGATTTCACGGGAGTTCCACCTGTAATCGCTATAATAGCGTACTAAATGGAGATAACTGGTCGCACAAAATTTATGAAAAACTAAAAAATAAAAAAGTAATCACAGAAACTGGCAAACCGTGTGACACCCTGCTTTTTCCACAATAATGAGGATTTCGGGAAATTTCCACCTGTAATCGTTATATAGGGTAAATGGAGCTAATTAGTCGAACAAAATTTATAAATGTAAAAAATAAAAAAATGTAAAATAACTGCGGAAACTGGCGAACCGTATAACACCCTGCATTTCCACAATAAGGCAGATTTCGCGAGTTACAAATGTAATCGTTATAATAGCGCAAATGGAAATAATTGGTCGAATGAAATTTTGAAAAACTATAAAATAAGAAAAATATTAAGCAATTAAGGAAAATGGGAAACCGTAAAACTGCCTGCATTTCCACAATATTGGAGATTTCGCGAATATTCCATTTGTAATTATAACAGCGTCAATTGAGATAATTGGTCGGACAGGATTTATAAAGACCAAAAAATTGGCTGTAGAAACTCACACTGAGGACAAGCGGTATAGGAATGCTACGCATTAGTAGATAATTGTTTGAATTGCTGCAGAAATTTTTTAGTACCCTGGAGTGTCGCCATGGCACAGTATTTTGCGTCTCCGGCGCCTCCCCTCTCCGCCCGGGCTTCTAGTGGCGGGCCGCCCCTCGTCCCGAAATCACGCATCCTCGCAGGAATCGCCTGCCTGGCAGGCAGCCAGGCAGACAGGTAGTTTACTGGCGAGCGGGAAGTCTTTTTGGCGCGCAGGAGATCCTGAGCGCCCAACATCTTTTTTGGTTCCACCAAATGTCTAGGCACGCACGCGCGCATGCACCCCCGTTTTCGCACAATGAGCCAAAAAATTTTGCATTTAAATAAATTGATTGGTCTGCTACGCTTTTCAAGTACCCCTTGTTTCAACGGCGCTTTAGCTTTAACACGAAATCATTAGCACTGCTAGAAGTCGAAAACAGTCCCGCGTCGGCGTCAACCTCCGACTGTCAAGCGTGGCTGGTGGCGTTTAAAGCGATTTCCTTCTGCTCATCTTTCATATGCTAACGCACCAGTTAGGAAGAAAGAACGGCTTTAAAGGAGCCATGAAGAGAAAATGGAAGTTGGTTTTATTCGAAAGATTTCGTGTTTTATAGTGCCCCCAGCGCTTGTCCGGATACAAACGGTGCTTTATTCACTGAGAAATTAAACAATTTAGGTTAAAATTTTGATTTTCCCGCTCAATCGTGCGTTTTCGTGGTCCCAAATGACATCACAGGAACCGACCGCTCTGCAGCCTAGAGTACCTTCATTCCCGCATCCGCCGTACAGGGTAGAGACACGTATACGCTGGCGCCGCCATTTTCGGTTGCTCGCTCGCCGCCGAAGCAAGTCTGTGTCAAAACCGCGCTAAAATTATCGCCGCAACGCGGTTTACTGAAGAAGTTTGAATCATATTGTCTGTTTCGCGTTGCTAGGTCTCGTGGAAAACGAAAAAAATAACGCGTTGAGCCCGTTGGCCCAATTGCGGCGGCACGGGACCGTTCAAAGGTTTTCTCCACCCTGTACAGCGGTTTTGGTTTGTTCCCGCGTTTCTTTACGTTCTGTAACCTAGATGGCGCCACCATACCGTGGCAAGCGTTTGGTTTGTTTTTGCTCGCAATTAAACTTGGCTTGTTTTTGTTCTGGGAGAAAATATTCGTTCCCTGAAACAGTGCTCGCTCGACAAATGGGGTCACGTAAGACACCGTTGCTTGCGTCAATCGGCCAGTGTCGTCTGAGACAACCCCAAGCCCCGTAGTGCTATGCAGCTAAACCAAGCATGCTGTGCGCAGTACGAACAGCAGAACGCATCAGTACTTCTATGTTTACATGTGCTTTCGTAACTTCCACTGTTTGTCCCATCATTCTTATTGCTTTGTAAAGAATGTGCCCTAAATTTAAGCGCAAATCGCTCGTTCGTCTAGTTTGTAAGCTCTACCTAATTTGCGTCTGCTTCTGCCAGCCTCCGCCAATCGCAGAGCTTAGCTCATGTGACATCATAGGTTCTATTGCGGGAAATGAGCTGGTGGGTCGCATGACCATTCCCGTTTTTCCTAATTATGTAGCTTATTTGAGCGAAGTTTACGTTAAAAGTGGTGTCAGTATGATTCTAACGAGACAATCTTTTGAATGAACCAAACTTGTGTTTTCTCTTCATGGCTCCTTTAATGACTCATTGGACGCCGTGTACAGGACGGCATTGGATAGGGAACCACCGGAGATAGGAACTTGCTAAATGGCACTTCAGCGACAGGTGAGAGCGGTTGGGCTCTACGAAAGATAATAGCTGAGTGAAGTCACAAGCAGCAGTAATTATCCCTCGCAGAGAGAGGGAAAATGAACTTTAAAAAATCGAGGAAAAGTTTCAGAGAGGCGTCCTCATTCAAGGGGTAGAGTCGACAGTCGTTTCCATCAAGAGAAACTGATCTTCCAGGCCGGAGCTGGCCAAGGCTTTTTCCCAAATCTCTATGGAAACGTGTATGCTAGGTGGATCTAGTGTGGACTTGTCGCAGCCGCCTACTGTGTGTATGAGGTTCCCAGGCTCCCCACAGAAGCGACGAAATGGAGAGAATTGTGTCCGGTCAAAGAGGGGAAGACTGGTGATGTGTGGGAAGGTGTTAATCCGCAGTGCAGGGAATAATCTTTCCTGGTTATTCGCTAGCGATTTGTGCGGGAAGGAATACATTCTACGGGAGAGCCTATAGTGCTAATTAATTTCCTGTTATGTATACAGGATGCATGCGCTCGGGCTCGGCTTCATCAGCGCTGGCTAAGCGGGTCAAATGTCCAGCCACGAGGTTGGTGATCTTGTCTGCCGGCGATGCAATTATTAGCTGGTGCCCATACAATCCTGGCTGGTCTTCGGCAGTGACCATCTTCCAACTTACACAGTAATCAAGGGAATTGGTGGTGGTCCGCAAAAACTCACAGCGTGCAGCATAAATTGGGAGAACTTTAGAGGTATCCTGGACGATGGCAGTGCGACTTTTACTACACATGAAAAGTTTGCTGACGCTATCTATAACGCGAGGGCTGCATCCGAGAGACGTTGTTTGCTTCCCAAAGAAGTATCAGCGATAGACAGTGAGTACGAGCGCCTTCGCGCCCTTCGCAGGAGAGCAGAGCGGCGAGCACGCAAGACGTCGTCTCCTGACGACATTCGAGCTGCTAGACGTGCGCAGAAACATGTCCAAAAGCATATTCGCAAGCTCGCTAAACTGCGCTAGAGCCAGTTCTGCTGTCGGCTGGATCCACGAAAGCCACTAACACGTATATGGCAAATTGTTTGCACCTTAAAAACCCCGTCAAGTCCACTTCACCCGTTCTCGAAGGTTGCTCTTCAGAAGGGCGTTAGTGAAGTGAGTGTTGCAGAAGAATTTTGCATGAAGATCACCACTTCTCCCTGCAACGTTGTGATCTCGGAGGTGTCCATGTTTTGTCACTCCACCACAAATGCGACGCTGATGGACGAACCCTTCACCATTGAAGAGCTCACCAGGGCGTTGAATAATCTCAATTTGTCTTCTTCCCCTGGCGCTGATGGCACCACGTATTTAGCTCTACGCCACTTGGGCCCAAAAGCTCTCCATCAGCTCCTCTCCGTGTACAACGAATCGTGGCAGAGAGGGCGCCTTGAAGCCAGCTGGAAAGTCGCCCGGATCGTTGCGGTCCTTAAGCCAGGCAAGCCGGCAACCGATATAGATTCATATCGGCCAATTGCACTTTTAAGTTGTATTGGCAAGGTGATGGAGAAGATGGTGTTAGAACGGCTTGCTTGGGACCTTGAAAATCGAGGTGTTTATCCATCGCAGATGTCTGGATTCAGGAGACGACGAAGCAGCACGGATAACATACTTTCACTGGCGGTGGATATCTCGCGACAAAAAGCAGCTGGAAACATTACCATAGCTGTCTTTTTGGACGTCAAGGCAGCGTTTGACAGCGTGGCACACGAAGCTATCCGAAGAGAGATGACGTTCGTAGGGCTGCGAGGACGTATGTTCCAGTGGCTCTGCGATTACCTACAACATCGGTACGTCTATATGGTCACCAGTGATGGCGCAACGACCGAGCATCCTGTCACAGATGGAGTTCCTCAAGGCGGCGTCTTGAGTCCGACTCTTTTCAGCATATGCCTTATACGCCTGCCAACGGTTCTTCCCCAAGGCGTCAATATTTCGCTGTACGCAGATGACATCTGCATGTGGGCCTCAGGCAAAAACCGCCGAAACATTCGTGCCGTACTTCAGAGAGCGATCCTGGCGATGCGAAAGTACCTGAGATGCTGCGGGTTGATCTTTTCCCCTCAGAAGTGTGCAGCGATTGCGTTCACTCGGCGTGACGTCTCACGATACACGCTCAGTGTAGAAGGTACGCAGATACTCTATGTCAAATGTCACAAATTTCTCGGCGTCGTCTTTGACCGCTCAATGTCTTGGACTCCTCATATCCGGCAGCTGAAAGAAAGGAAGAAAGAAAGGCAGCTTTTGTGCGCATTTTGCGCATGCTGAGTGGACAATCTTGGGGATGCTCCGTGTCCTCTCTTCTTGGACTCTATCAAGCACTCTTTCTCGGCCTTCTCCGCTACAGCCTGCCGGCCCTAAGTCAACTGTCTTCTACAAATTTGAAGGTCATAGATTCAGTGCTGGCGACAGCTCTACGCGTGTGCCTGGGTCTTCCCAAATGCACGTCGACAATTGAAACACTGCGGGAAGCTCGGTGCCTCTCTGCGTCAGTGCTTCAACATCAAGAGTGCCTTCGAACGTCACTACGCCATGGCACTCGGTGCCATGCGCATCATCTGGCAGCCACCACTGCATCCCATGTAAAAGACTCGCTTTCAGCAAATTTCCAGCGACCTGTGAAGCCAGCATTGCCACTGTGGTTACTTGCACCATGGAATATAATAACGACAATTCCCGGAATAAGCAAAAAGTCGTCCATGCCCACACCTGCACTGAAGTTTTTCACACTTGAGTATTTATTTACCGCGTACGCAAGCCACACCCACGTTTATGCGGATGGCTCAGTGACCGAAGAATCATCTGCCATTGGCGTGTGGATTCCGTCGGTCCAGTGCACAAGCAGGAAAAAACTGAGCCATAAAACGTCATCCACCGCTACTGAGCTAGCGGCTGTAAGGGCTGCCCTTCATTTCATTGGTGCACATGAAGCTCGACTATGGGTGATCTTCTTAGACTCACGGGGTGCTCTGCAAGCTCTAAGAAGGCTGTCCAACCACTGCAGTCAGCTTGTGTGTGAAATCAGTGAAATTCACACAGCGGTAGTGCACGCGGGCCATTACATCGTGCTTCAATGGCTTCCTGGTCATTCGGGAATAGAAGGAAATGTAATATCTGATGCAGCCTCCAGCGCTGGCCACTCTCTGCGTAACACCACACAGCTTCCTTTCTCTCGAGAGGATGGTTGTGCCCTTATCTATCGAACTGGTTGCAGAGAGCAAATGTTGAAGTGGCAGCACCCTCGCAGCGGATATCCACCTCTACATGGAATTGACCCTTTCTGTAAATTCCGTGTTCCACCCGACCTAAGCAAAGCGTCTGAAGGTGTACTGCATCGTTTGCGTCTCAACGTGGCTTACACCCGAAGCTTCAACTTCAAAATAGGGTGGGAGGATTCACCACTGTGCCCCACGTGCGCTGTGCGCGAGACTACCGAACACTTGTTGTGTATATGCCCGCGATTTTCCGCTGCGCGAGTTACAGCGGCGAGCTGCCGGTCTCGTGTTCGACGCGGAGCAAGCCTTCAGTTGTGTCACTTTCTTGGACCCTGGGACAACAACAATGACTCATATTTAGGGACAAAAATTCTTCTGCGTTTTTTGCGAGATTCAGGACTAGACAAAACTTCGTAATTCTTCCATTGTGCGCATGGCTACGTCTGTACGCGTTTGCGTCGTCGTGTGCGCTTTGACTCCTTTTTTCTTGTTAGGCGCTCTGCGCTTCCTGGGCTCCATTCGCTCAATTTTTATCTCTTTTCCTTAACTTTATTTCGAGTTTTTCCTTGCACTACATTGCGTGCCATTTTTATTGAACTTGTTTTTTCTCTCTATTGCAGCTTTCCAGATCTCTCACATTCACTTCACTGCATTGTAATCATCCCCATCTGGCGTAGCAAGCACTGCCGCTAGCAGAGCTGACCTCTCCAGCCCACATTAAAGAGTTCTGTCTCTCTCTCTCTCTCTCTCTCTCTCTCGTTGGTGGTCTCTGCTTGTTCATTCAAAGTGTTGTAACATGCAATAGCCTATTGGCAAAGTTGCGCCACGCCTGATAAGAGTTTGTTATTAGACTTTTGGCGGCCCTTTGGCTAAGCGCACGTGCTATCGCCTCATCCTCAGCTTGGAAGAGGCTGTGTCCGGGGGTTGAGATGCTACATCTGTGGAAGGCTGCAGAACGGTAGCACGAAGAAAGAGAAGGTATCGGAGAATGCTATCGGATGTCTTTCGCATCAAACCAGTTGATCGTTCCTTTTTTTTCTCTTTCAGTTTAGTTGCTTCCTAGTCTTACCTCATATATATACACATTTTGAGAATCTTTTGGTGAATATAAGACATGCATTAGGCAATTAGTTTTTAACTTCATTGCGAGATGTAAATCTTACGCAAGAAAGAACATAAGAGCGTAATACGTACATAAAAAAAGGCCTTTTATAGCATTCAGGTGATCGACACATAACTTTCCGGCTGTTTTGTGCGTAACTAAATTTCCTGATTGGTCGAGAAAGAGAACGCTGCAAAATTTATAAATGCAAAGGACCCCAAATATATCATGTTTGGTCCAACCCTCTAATCCGCCTTAACTGACCCGCTAATTCCTCTAATCCATATTAATCAACACCACAGTCCCACTAATTCACATTAGTTCATTCACTCATCTCACTAAACCACCCTAGTCTACCCACTAATCCGCGTTAATCGACTTAAATCCATGCATCGAAATGCTATCGCATTTACTTTAAAAGTGAAAATGAGAAGGCCCCTATTTTTTTTTTCAATTCTTATGTTCTCCTAGGGCAGTAACCAAAGGACACAACGGCACTGTACAAGAAAAAGTTATGGTGACGTAGAGAACTTTGAGTGTTTGTGTGCCAGTGCTGTTTTTATATAAGTGTCCAATCAAACTAAAATAAGTATAAGATACGGATTTATTGTTGATGGGGTCCCTGAAGGCCTTCACAAGCGGACACGGATGCATTCGAATTAACAACGTGAAAACTTCACACGATTTTAAACACACTGCAGATAGAAACCATAAAGAATACCCCATGATATGTTGCCACGGAATATGCGTTTTAACTTAAGTTATTGTAAATGCAAAAAGATAATTTGGGGAGATGGGCAATACCTAAAGCAAACTAATAGTGTATACGGACTATACATTAAATTTAGGGTAATAATAAGATGAGAACCTTATGGGCCTTGGGAACTGCAGACTATGCAAAATATTGCGTGGTGGCGTCTGGCGAATGGTAAAAATATCTTCGGATGCAAGGTAGGGTACCGGGATGGAAAACTAGAAATCACAGTTTTGAGGCCCCGGAACCGGTTCGGAACGGTTCCTTCAATTCGTTCCGGTTCGGGTTCAGTTCCAAAATGGCGGAAAAAATACGGTTCCGGTTCAGTTCCGGTTCCGGGCAAAAATTCGGGTTCGGTTCCGGTTTTCGGTTCGGTTCCGGTTCCGGTTCGACACCCTGTTTATAAGTTCGTGTCTTGAAATTGGCAATTAAATTATTAATGTTATCACACATGTTGGCATGACATACTTGTCACCATGTATGAATAGCGCATCATGTCCTTTTTGGGTCTGGATAATTTACATGGCAACGTGGTTCATTTGGTGCTAAATGTCGCACTCACTCGGCGACGCTGTGCAGCGCCCGGCCGAGGTGGCACCCCCGAGACCTCGGAGTGTCACTGGGCTTCGCCACGGACGCGGGGACCACGAGGTTATCACCGCGGGGTTATCACTTCCGCAGTAGCGGGCTTCAAATCCATACTTAGATCACGCATCCCAATTAGCACTTCTAAGGATGGAAGGCATGCTATCCCAGTCTAGTTGCAGAGAGGAGGGGGTGGGGGGCCAGCCGTGACGTTTTGATAACCACGCGATTAAAGCGATTTAGAAGACAGCTCCCTTCTTTCCTTTTCCCTTCAAAGCGCGGACGTCGAATATTATCTTACTTTTTCCGAAGCACTAAGATACCGAAAAATATCGTTTCCTCGTATCGTCGTGGGAGAATGGTTCGAGAAAAGTGGCACCGGGGATTATGGCACACAGGGCTATTGTCCGCGGGGAATGTGACACACGGGGCTAACGTTGCGGGGCTTCTGCGACGGGGCTTGTGCGAGTGGGGCAATCGTGGTACACCCGCTGGGATCTGAGGGGTATGGGGCAGGAAGGTTCGGTATCGCGTAAATTTAGGGGAGTTCCGAGTACGGTGTGTAAGGCCCGCTGGGGTTAATAGTTCGCAATATGCACGTTTGAATGTCATTGTGGGATTGTACCACCTGCGGATCGCTTTGAATTCACATGAGCCATTAGCGCATTATTTGTCGACAACATTTCCAGAGGATCGGTTGAGGTGTTAGTTGTGCAAGTTAAAGTTTCTTTGCATTTTTGTTTCTGTGAATGTGGGTGGCGGGGGATATGTAGTCTCAGAGAGTATAGTGGAGGGTTTCATGCCGGGTTCGAGCATCGGATGGGAAACACCGGAGGTTAGTAAATTGTGTGAGCCTTGTGCGCAACCATGCGGGCAGTCTGGTTCCTTGGAGATGATGGCTCATGCCCCAAAGCCCAGTCAGTACGGACCTTTGTTTCATAAGTACAGCATATGTTTAGTTAACGATTTGGTGAATGAATAAATGAATGAGTTGAGCGACGTCCTTGTAGATCTTGGATCGCTTCGAAAGAGTCCATTAGAACATGTATCTTCGCTGGGATACAAAATGAGAGGTCGCACATGACAAAGTCGCGCGCCACATCGGTTCTTGAACCGATGTGGCGCGCGACAGCATGAAAGGATCCGCGGAGATGTCAACGCAGTGCCAGTGTAGGTATCCCTGAGGCTTGCATCTCCCAGGCGCGTAAACCTGGCCCTGAAAAGTGTCTAAACACGGATGCCGCCATGATGCCACGCTGTTGTTGCCAGATCAGTAGTTGAAGATACCGTTAACAATTTTTTGCAGATGAGGCACAAATTCATGCCCCTAAACTAAACGTAGGAGTCCATTTACTGCCTATTGTAGGGTTTTATAGGTTTTTTCAACTCATTCATGTTTGATGAACAAAAATTAATGAAATATGAAGCGAAAACAAATGGGGGCTGAAGCGCGAAATTCAGTTGCGGTATTTCGTGAGGAGCGGCAGTCATGTGGAAGTAATTTATAAAGCTTCACATTGGCACACCATGGCGTCGTCTACTGTTTCACTTCGACACTTGCGGAAACTATCTTATTTACGCCCTTGCTGCAGCCCGCACACTGCCGACGATAAGAATAAAGCCGCCGACGCCTATCTTAAAGGATACCATTCCCTACATGCTTGGGAGTGGCTGCTGCCGATTGGAACTCGCCGTCAGCAGGGCATGTCATGTTACGCTGCTGGGCATATCGGCTCCCTTTGAGTGCATATGATTCGGAAAAATAAAAACAAACAAGCCTCCGAAATATATTACGATGTCTAGCCTAAGACTAGGTTCTTGTCTACGTGTGCTGTTATCTCACTAAACGCTGTTTTGTTTCAGTTAGAAATTAAAGAAGCGCCAATGAATAGTAGTAATAATAATAATTTTATTTGCACAATAAGATGTTTTTCTAGAGGAGGACAAGGCGAAGCCGAAAGGTACCAGTTTTTGATTGATGCATGCTCCTTCGATCACTGAAACACGCAATCCAAAAGTTTTAAAGATAAGATATAATGCACCCATATGCACTCCTAATGAAGATTTGCATGACACATTACCGATGCTCGATAGATCAGCGAAGTTACATTTTGTCACGTCTACTTGTACTTCCACTCTTATATGGGCCACGTATATACCTGCACAGAGGAGAAGGCGCAGGAGCAAAAATCATTCATGCGAGCCTTAGGCGCTGATGTCTGGGCACCAGCCTCTTTGGGGGTTAAAAAAATATTCTGTCCTTCCCTGTGCGCCTTCGCTAATGCAGGGAAACGGCCACTTCCGTTTGCGCCTGGTTTTGCCTGAAATGCTGCGGTTTTGGCCAGAAATATGCCTGTGTGTAGAACCCGCCTTCGAAACCTCTTGTGCTAACGTACATATGCGCATTCTCAAGTCATGATGGCATGTTGCGTATTTGTGCAAGGCGAAGTCGGCAAAGGATATATGTTTCCCTTCACAAGTAAATGAATTTGAGTGTACTTATAAATTAGTTATTGCGCCTTATCAGTTAAATCATAGTGGTTATTGTTGAAACAGCTGCCAAATATTAACTATAGAAGGTGAATCAAATTGCTTAGCATGGAACAATCATCATTCACTAGTGCAGAGTATTCAGACTTAATATGTACTGCATGTAGCAGCCATCAAGATAGCCGACAACAAATTAAACTCTGAATTTTTTATTTGCGACAATTACATCTGCGCGTATCGATTCAGGCAGGACCACCTGGAGACATTATTCAGCTTTATGAATCCGTTAGAAGTAAGGAATAATAAACCATCCGCCTCGCAGTCCGATAGCCGTAGCAAAGCCTTCCTATTTATGCCGTAAGACCGGTGACCCCAGAGGTGCCCTGCCAGACCTTGTCAAATTTCCAAGCTTCCATTTCAGCGTGCTCACAGCAACAAGAACGATGAAGAAGCTGTACTTCCAGAGCTAGGTGCCAGTAATTCTGTAGCTGATTATGAGTTTCAGCTCATTCTGGTTGAAATCAGCAGCATTCTTAGTTTCATAAAAAATAATGGGGGCATGATAATGCCGTCACCAACTATGTATCATATACTTAACCCCACAGAACATATTCTGTGTTGCAATTCCGGCGAAGAAACAAAGACAAATTTGGAATTGACAGCCGTGCCCTCTCATTCTTCAGCAGGTTATGTTTGAGACATGAGAAGTTATTTGTGCAAGCTGAACCCAATAAAATCCTGTACACATACAGCACTACATTACGTTTCATACGTACAGCACATGTAGTACATTACTCTTTGGCTGTGAGAACAAGCAAAAAGAAACACAGAAAGGGCAACGGGCCCATATCTGCGAGCAGTTCTCATGAAAATTAGCCTCCAGGCCTTTAGGGAAGTTTGTAATGCTAACAGCAAGCCTAAGATGACCTAGTGTGCTAGTTGAAGGAAAGTGAAAAGCAGTAGAAGAAAGGTAGGGAGGTTACTCAAGGAAATAATGAGAAGAACTGTCCGGTCGGCTGCGCTACACGTGAAAACGAAGATGAGGGGTCTGAAAGGGAAGGAAATGTTTGGTATAAATAAAGGATAGAAAATTGAGGAGAAAATAAAAAAAAACAGGGCGTGGGAATGGGGAGTACAACGGCAACACCACAGACAAAAAAAACAGAAACGGCAGAAAAATAAGCAAAAAAAAAAAACGATAAAATTGGCAAACGAAGGATGCTAAACGCTGGTCTTGCCTTACATATGTGTTTTTCCCTGTTACGCTCTTAAATCTGCTTCTTCAAGACGAAAATTGATTTGATTGCTTCCGCTGCACCGTGTCTAAAAGGGAAATATGACTGATGTGCTGTGTACATGATATAAATACTGTACACAATTTTTATTTTTTCCTGAAGTGGAGCTGCTCCTTTGTGGCAGGCCCTTGCGCCAAACTGACTCTTAGAATTGCACTTGTTTTGTTCATGCTGCCTCTCACTTATGCCTCTCGTTCGGGCTGCCTCTCATTTCATTTATGCTGCCACTATTTGTACGAGTATATTTCGTTCTTCTGCCCTTCCCAACTGTAAAATGTTTTTTATATTGACATTGGTTTTCCTTGCAAAAATGTTTTGGCTTCTAGCCCTGTCTGTTTATTGGCTTTAAAGATTTAAATCTGCCATGGCTTTGCTGGAACAAGTCAATTCCCCTCATTTTTTCCCTCTTTCCTCGTTCTGAGAGAGGGGGATGTGGAATTTTGAAGGGCAAAAAGCCACGCAGTGATACTAATGAACACTTAAACTACTTTCTTGGTGTTTGTAAGTACTGAAAGCTATATTTACCACCAACCCAGAATAGCGCTGCATGTTTTGCATGATACCTTTTTAGTTTCTGGTTTGCTTTTGTTGAGATTTTCTTTAAGCTGCTATTAAATAGATTAATTGCAACCTAGTGCAACCTGGCAATATTAAAAAGGTATCTTGTGGGACGTCCCAAAGCATGCAACCAATGCCAAATCTTTTAAGCTTACCTAGAAAAAGTAAAAAAATCTCTTGATGAGTGAGTTTCATGATGCACATAAACATAGTAATAGTGGGCTTGGGCATTTCACGGTTATTGAATCTAAGCTAATGCAAGGGCTACTACCTAAAAGCATTTCAACTGGAGGGGCCTCGTAGACAGGCACTTACACTACCTGAGAAAGCGTGTTTGTTTAGCATGAAGTGCACTAACAAATATGACTTCCATTTACACGCATTTCTTGGAAACGTTGTCCAGTTCGAACTTCCATTCGCTAGATATCAACTGAACTATTGTACCTCACACAAAAGATTATATATACAGAAACAGCGCATGCGCAAATACGGGAGAAGCCACCAGGAAAAAAATTAGGGAAAAAGCAATCAGGCGGAAGTTATTTGTTTTTAAAGGAAGAAGGAAAAGAAATGGACTCGAGATATTGTTAAGCTCTCATGGAAGCTCACCAGCATTTAACACAGCCTGGAGGCGGGAATAGTAGGGGAAATGGGATAGGAGAGAGGAACGTAAACATTAGAAAGCTGAGGAAAGAGTAGAGAAGAGTAGTTCTACTGTGGTCGATTTCGTCGCACACAACGCACAACGAACACTGTTGGCTGGCGTAATGCTGCGTCCGGGAGACGAGAAGCCTCGACGGAAACGGTGAAGCGCGGAGGCGAGCTTGCTGCGACGAGGAGCGAAGTCTGCGGCGGTCCCGACCGCTTCCGAGTTCGCTGGATTGGAGTGCGGCCGTCAGACGGGTACAGGGGAGGGGGGAGCTGGCACTCGACCGCCCACACCAGCAGAGCGAAAGCCGGGCGACATCCAAATCCAGGGCGACGGCCCGCGCGTACAACGGGCCGCCGAAATGAACTCCTTCCGAAGCACAGGAGCACAAAAAAACATGTCCGCTCAACTCCGAAGCGACGACCTAACTCCCGTGACGCATCCGCAAAAGCTTCCTCTCCGAGCGTACGAAGGACCCGCTAATCTACGCGCTACCCTTCAAAGTTGGGGAGAATTCAACACTGCATCCAACGCAGTAGCATCGCACAAAAGTTTCTACACAGCAAAGTTGTCAGGGCACATTCACAGCGACGGTGGCTGCCGTGATGGAATAGGTGACGGGTAAAAAGCGCAAAGGCTCATGGGTACGTCGTCTGCTACCGCCACTTCCGGTTCGAGATCTCTCCTGCCCTCCCGTACGTCTGCGTGCGCCGGCGGCTGTCAGGCGCGTGCGTGCGTGTTGTTTATCTGTCACAGGGTACTTACCTGTCAGATAAACTCCTAGTAGGGTCAATCGTTGTTATTTATGAAATTCCCGATGCATGAGCGTTTTTTTTTTTTCGGTGGAAACAGATAAACAACAAGCACACACGCGCGTGAAAGCCGACGGCGTACGGGAGGCCAGGAGAGCTCCCGAACCGGAAGTGGCAGCTCTCCGCGGGAGAAAACAATGCACCCATGAGCCTTTGCGCTTTTTACCGGTCACCTATTCGTTGGTTGCTAGGTGAATACCCACTACTGCCGCCAACCCTAGTGAGCAAAAAGACAGCGGGCCACGCTGTGAGGGTGGCATCATGGCTGCGCTCAGGTTTAGCCCGGTTTCAATGCACGGGCTGGCCGGGCAGCTTTTCCTCTAGAGTCAGTAAGATCGCATCTCTATTGCATCTCCATAGATTGTCGATTTTGCAGGGGGGTTTGATTGTGCGAAGACGTTTACCACGTTTTTTTTTCGTATATGCACAGCGACACGAAAGATTGGGTGCGATGCTGTAGTCTCAGGAAGCAGGGATATTTGCCATGGGGGCATAGGGATACGGAAGTTGGCGAGGGGATGACGTTGTCATTCCTGTCAAACGGTGAGGAAAACACCTTGGTGCAACTTAAAACTGCCACGTCAAAAAAACACAAACAAAAAGCACGTCCACTCCGAGATTGGCAGACGAATACACGAACCTGCGCTTCGGGTAACTCTGTTCACTACCTTCACCGCAGCATAGGCAGCATAGATGTCATCGCTATGAAATACCTTTTAAAGGCACGCCTCGATTATGATTATGATGGTCATTATCTCCATAACCATGGTGGTGATGACTATAACTATCAGTCAACGTTGTAATAGCTTGCATCGCTGGTCACACCGTTTATCACCTTCGCAGCAGCATAAGTGTAGTTGCTGTGGAGTCCCCTTAGGTGTAAGTTTCGATATTGGCGGGCTCATGAGCAGCTGAAATATACGATCTCCTCTCATGTCCACAGGAAACGGCCTCCTCACGTATTCGGACATTACTGCTCATGATAGATAATTAAAAAAGACATCTATTCCCCCTCCCCCCCCCCCCAGATGCTACACTCACTCGCCAACAGGTTACCACATACCGCACATTACGAATGCAGTTCCTCCACTCTCCTCCACTAGCTGGAATTGTACATTCCAAGTCTACCGTATTGCTTGTCCATGTTGCACTATCTCATGTGCCTATGGGCATGTCCACCTATCCCGTCGGAGCGCAGGCAACTACACCCCAACATCACCCGCGCCTCCTCACCCTTGTAATGGGGGAACACCCTGACTGACCAAGAGTCCCCCTTTCAAGAAGAACAGTGCCACCCACCGGAGGACACCGCATTGACCCGGTGTGATGCACTGCGGGTCAAAGACTAACGCAGGGGCCCCTGTGCAGTAGGCGGTTTTGCAATAAAGTCTCTTTTTCTCTCTCTCTCTCTCTCTCTCTCTCTCTCTCTCTCTCTCTCTCTCTCTCTCTCTCTCTCTCTCGCTATTACACTAAAATATTCGCACGTGAAATTGACCTCCGCATGTTAATGAGAAGGCACCAGACCGCTGACGAGTGACAGGGGAAGAACACGGGTGTTTATTTCGAAATACCCAAACGAACTGGGGCTCAGGCCCTCCGTCTTCCGGACGGAGTTTAGTGAGAGCCTCTTCCTTTCGCTGCCCGAAGACAGACGACTCTCTTCGCCTGTTTCTGTCCTTTGTGGAGGGCTCCAGTCCTTCACATCAGTTCCCAGAACGCTGCCTAGGTCTCAGCCGTGCTAGCTGCCCCCGCATTCAACGGCGTGCGCATATGGTCCCTCCCAAACGACCCGCGCAGCGGGAGGTCGAAACACTCGTCGCTTTTCAGCTATGTCTTCCACCGATGTCGATCCGAGGCGGTGGGGGACGGAGGCACGCACGGCCTAGTGCTCCTGAATGTGGTAGTATCGGCGCGCGCGAGTCCCAACTCAATATTACATGTCGAAGGTACCTCCCCCAGGCTTATTGAAGTGTACACACATGCCATATGCTCAGGCTGGGGATTTTTTTTATCGTTTTAAAGCGGCACACAATTTCTGGAAGATCATATTAATAGTTTAGCCATACATCAACTGCAGTCGCTATAGGTCGTATCAGCTTGATTTTTTTATCGTATATGTGATTTTAAGCTGTTTTGCTGATAGCGCCATTCGTTAATGAGGGCGGCCGTCAACGGTTATAGACATAAAAGCAGCGTTCGAATGTGTCACCTTAATTTATAATCACACAGATCCCCATTACTGAACCAGCAAGCGTACATATACTAGCGCGAGCCAATCCTGACCATTATTGACGACGCTGCATCTAGCATGGCTTAGACCTTCCGTCTCGCCTGAGCGACCTCGAGAACTTATTTTTTAGCGCGATAGCGGAAACTAGGAACGCGCTTTTAAACAGGCCATGGCCATGTATGGCTTTTAGTATTTACGGAAGGCATCGAGGGTCCAACATTTTCGAAGGGGGAGAATGATGCTTTGTGTGCTTTATCGTATTGATGTCTGTTAGCATACTATCAGTGCAGTGCATAGACATCTGGCTTTCATGCGCACATGTATTTGTGAATTTAACATAAAAAACCACCAAGCTGCAACTCAGTCAACAAACAGAACATAAGAGAAACTACGCTATCAAGTTCATAAAAATGTCTTGTGTTCCCAATTCCCAAAAAAGCACGCAGTGACACAATGAAAATACACTACCACAAGAAGAAAAAAAGCGCTGCGGTCGCCGAAGTGAGCGGACGTGCCTCACGTCGGCTCCGTCGATTATGTCCAATTGTGCCGAAATATTTCCTTGCGACCGAGGAAATTTTGCTACCACGGAAAGCAGTTTGATCCAGGGACTACGCTGATACCAATTTTCGGCGAGTCAAATCGATTTTTCGCCTAATTTTGGAGGTCGGAGTTCTCCAAGCGTGGCTCTGGAGCTAAGCCTAACCTAGGCCTAGCACGACTTCGGGCCGGCGCGCCCGCCGGCCGCACGCCATCGGCCCCACCATCGTCACCGCTTCGCGGGACATGGCCTCAGCGATGGATACGGAGTACGAGCCCGATCACGAAAGCGAAGAGTACCAGAATCTCCACTTGCAACTGGGCCAACGAGACGGACGCACCGTCGTCGCGGTCCCCGGCGAGGACCTACACGTGAGCGACACCGCGGGGTGGACTCTCGCCACCAGACGCGCGCAGCCGCATCGAGAAACCCCACCGCCCCGTGCTAACGGTGAGTCTACCGCCAAGAAGCAGGAACCACGACCTTCCCAGGCGCAATTCGCGCGAAGAGTTACTGCAAGCATGACGAAGGCCGCCCGCATGCCGGTGAATATTCCCAGAGACGAGCATAAAGTCATTGTACTGCCCCGAGGCGGGCTCAATACCGGCCGCGTGGAAGCTTCGGCACTCATGACGGCAATTATGGCTGCAATAGGCACATCACGAGAGGAAACCCTGCAAGACACAGTGTGCGCTAACGTGGCGCAAAACATTATAGTGCTCAGCACCCCAAGCGAGCAGCGAGCAATTAGATACGCTCAACTACCCACGCTTAACATCGGAGATCAAGTATTTGAAGTCAATGCCTACCATGCGGCACCACACGGCACCGCTAAAGGAGTAATTTACAATATAGCAGCCACGGACACCCCCGACGACATTAGGGCTAACGTGGTCAACACGTGCAACCCCACGGCAATTAGCGCCCACAGAATAGGCGACTCCAACGCGGTGATCGTCCTATTTCAAGGCCACAAGGTACCTGCAACAGTGAAGTATGGCGCCGTACTCGTGCGCTGCAGCCTTTACCGCCAACATCATCAGGTGTGCCGACAATGCGGCAAGATAGGCCACCGCCAAGATGTATGCCCACAGCCGCAGACGGAAGTATGCTTCGCTTGCAGCAAGACAAATCCGGGCGAAAATCACGCAGAAGAGTGTAAACCCCATTGTAAACTGTGCTGTGGACAGCACCCATCCGGAGCGCCTGGCTCTACCAATCGCTTCAAGATGCCTTAACTGGTTAAGAAGCGTCGCTGGGAACGAACCAAGCCGACGTCACCAAAGCGAGCGCATGTTCCGAGCAGAAATCCCGCCAATTTTCCGCCCCTCCAGCCTCAAGGTCGCAGAGGACGAAGCCGCAGCTGCACGCGGCCAAGCTCCGCCCACCCCGATCGAGCGACATTGGGGAGGCGGGAAAGCAGGAGCAGAAGCAAACGGCGCGCCAGCGCAAACGGTCGCAAAGAATCCCGCTCCCGTGAAAGAGTCACGTGGACCGCCGTCGTCATGAACGCCAAGCAACGCCGGGATAAATCGTCACAACCGAAAGACGCGATGCAAGCCTTACGAGAAGAAAACGCCAGCCTCAAGGCAGAAATCAGGTGCCTGGACCAGCGCCTTGAAGAGGCGCTGAGACACCTGAGTAACCCGCAACAGCAACGAGAACGTCCGACGCCGCCAGCATCAACCCAGCCTACGTGGGAACAGGGCCGAGCTCCCCGCCCCCAGTCGCTGACACCACGGCATCAGCAACAACCACAACAGGCAGCGACGCAACCACCCTGGAATTCACAAGCTCCACAATCCAGCATGAAAGCCCCGAAACCCGAGGCGAAGACTCCACGATCACCCTCCCCCGAAATCGACATGGAGGAGCAGGAAGACGAACCCCCACAATCGCCCAACGAAGAGCAGGAACCACGAGCAAAGAACGGAATCAGCTTCGCTGTGCGTGTCCGCCGCTGTACTGAACGAATCGACGGACTCGAGAAACGGATGGATGCCTTCGAGCACCGTGTAAACGCCCGCTTTACGGCCGTCGAGCGCCGTCTCGACGCACTCCAAGAATTTCTCTACCGCAAGCTTGGCCGCGACGACGACTTGGCAAACACCTGCAACCCCACCGCCCAACCGCGTCCACCAACATGGCCAGCACACCAACAACAAGCCCAGGCCTGAAGATCTGGCACTGGAACGCCAACGGGTTCCGGTGCCGGAAAGCGGTCCTGCAACAACACCTGCTAAGCATCGAACAACCACCAGACATCATCATGATTCAAGAAACCCACACAGAAAATGCCCCGTCCCTGCCCGGCTACCGTGCACACGCCAGCCCCCCAAGCCTTCGAGATTGCGGTAAGGGAGCGGCGCAGGGCGTGTGCACTTTCGTGAGAAAGGGACTCACCTTCATCAAACACGAGAACTTCCTCGGCCGTAGCACCATCGAACACTGCGCGACCGAGGTGGTAATCGGCAAGAAGCGGCAGGAATCCTTCCTGCTCGTGAATGTCTACAGCAACCCCACACACAGACAACAGAAGTTCAAGGCTCTCCTGCACAAAGCGACATGGACGGCTCTGAGCGGAACAATTGCTATCTGCGGCGACTTCAACGCCCCCCACAAAGAGCTGGGATACAGTCGCACAACAGTTAAAGGGCGGGACCTGCTCGACGAAGCCACAAACGCTGGCTTCATCCTCTACACGAACCCGGCAACCCCTACCCGAATCGGCACATCCACCACGAGGGATACCAACCCGGACCTGTCCTTCGTCCGAGTGTCAGACAAGACCAAGGGTGATGTCAGGTGGAGCAACACAGGACATAACCTGGGCAGCGACCACTATATATTCTCGAGTTGGTGCTACCGACCGCCAGGCTCCACACAGCAGAACTAAGGTGCAAGCACAGGCTCACGGACCGGGCCCGTTTCCGCTCGGTGATGGAAGGCACGCAACAGGACATTGCAGACATCGACGAATGGACCTCGGCCATCAAACAGGCGGCGTCCGAAGCGACCACAGAGCTGGACACTGAAGATGACATACAGCAAGTGGACAGCAAGCTAGCCCACATGATAGAAGCGCGACAGTCGATGCAGCGTCGGTGGAAGCGCCAACGGCACAACCGTAGGCTCCGAAAACGGGTGGCGGAGCTTGGACGAGCCATCGAGAAGTACAGTCAAGACCTGTGTACCCAGAGGTGGTACGCGGCATGCAGTGCTGCAGACGGCCAACTCCACAAGGGTCAAACCTGGGAACTCCTTCGACATCTCCTAGACGACACGTCGACCTGGGGATACCAACAGCACAGACTCCCAGACCATGTTCACTGCAATCAGAGAGCTGCGAGAGGAAGAAACGGGCAAGCGGATAAACGCTAAGTACCTGCCCAGCACAGCAGCCGAACAACACGAAGAATACCAAGGCGCGGCCAACCCGACCCTCGATCAAGACATCAAAGAATGGGAGGTACGCGCAGTGCTGCAGGAACTCAACTGCAAATCTGCTGCCGGCCCGGACCAGGTCCCCAACAAGGCCCTGCGAAACCTCAACGACGGGGCGGTCACCGCCCTCACAAAGTACTTCAACCGATGCTGGCAAGCGGGAAAACTACCCCCACAATGGAAGACGGCCCGGACGGTCCTGATACCCAAGCCCGGCAAACCACCCAGCATTGAGAACCTGCGCCCGATCTCTCTTACATCGTGCGTGGGAAAGGTCCTAGAGCACGTTCTCAGCAACAGATGGCAACGCTACCTAGAAACCGAAGGCATCTACCCCGACACCATGCTAGGGTTCAGGGAGAAGCTCAGCACCCAAGATGCAATGCTGTTGCTGCAACGCAAGATCGTCAACTCGTCCGTCCCCACCCGCGACAACAGGGCGGTGCTGGGCCTTGACCTCCAGAGTGGCTTCGACAAGGTGCGCCACTCGGCCATTTTGGCGCAGGTCTCCAGGCTGGGCATGGGACGACGTTCGTACAACTACATCCGGGACTTCCTGTCTGAACGAACCGTGAAGATCCAAGCGGGAAATTTACAACTGTCAGAAAGGGCACTGGGGAGCGTCGGCACTCCCCAGGGCTCCGTCATATCACCACTCCTTTTCAACCTCGTCATGATCGGCGTGGCCAACCGACTGCTCTCGGAGGTCCCACAAGTCCGCTATACCATCTACGCGGACGACATCACGCTGTGGGTCCCCGGGGGCAGTGACGGCCACATCGAGGAGACGCTGCAGTCAGCAATGAACGCCATCGAAGACCAGCTGGACGGTACGGGCCTCAAGTGCTCGCCGCAAAAATCCGAACTGCTGATCATCCCTCCACCGGGAAGGTACCGCAAACAGGCAACGGAAGACTCCGCGAAGATCACTCTTCACACGAAAGACGGCGCCGTCATCCCCAAAGTCAAGACGCTCCAGGTCCTCGGCATGTTCCTGGAGGCCAACAGAAGCAACGGCACCACAGTAGACCGACTCATCACCAAACTCGGGACGGTTAACCGTCTCATAAAGAGGGTAGCCACGAGACACCACGGAATGAAGGAAGCAAGCCTCCTCCGACTGGTCCAGTCCTTCGCCACCAGTCACGTGGCGTACATCGGTGCGTTCCTCTACTGGAAAGTGCAAGAACGAGACAAAATCTACGCAGCAATTCGCAAAACCCACAAGGCCGCACTGGGGCTTCTGAACTGCACCAGCACGGCCAGGCTTCTCGAGCCGGGGGTCACCAACACCCTCGAAGAGATTGCAGAAGCTCAACGAACCACGCGACTAGAACGCCTCTCGACGACCAGAACGGGCAGGAGCATCCTCACCCGGCTGGGCTTAGCAGGGGCAACAACACCACCCCAGCAGCAAGAAGCCGGAGTCTTACCGGCGGAAACCCTACAAAGGCTCAAGATAACCCCGCTCCCCCGGAATGTCAATCCCGACAACAACCCGGGGAGACGTGCCGCAAGAGCCGTCCCTTACAGAAACGTACGCGAACGACACCGGCGCCCTCTTCGTAGACGCGGCCAAGTACGCAGACAGAAAAGACACTTACGTGGCAGTGGTGGTCAAAGCCACGACCGGGCACCATCGGCATGCCAAGCAGAGGAAGTGGCCATTGCGCTTGCCCTCACGGACCGTCGGTACTCCACGATACTGAGCGACTCCCGCTCGGCAATCAAGAACTACGCCCGCAACTCAGTGTGTGCCAGTGCAGTGCGCGTGGTACAGTGCAGTGCAGTGAACGACTCGGTGCCGGCCACCCATCTGAGGTGGTTCCCGGCGCATACAACAACTACAGGCAGCAGCAGCCATCCCAACCGCCACGAGACGGCGGACGCCGCCGCGCGAGTCCTTACCAACTGCGCGGCCGCCCCCACCCTCCTCGCCTCGGCGGAAGGAGCGGACTGTGAAGACTGTGATATGTGCAGTGATGACGACGACGAAACGGACCCACTACTCGGGTATGCGGAGGTGCTGGGCTGGTACCGGTACGGTCGCCGAACCATGCCCCCGCCCCACCCGGGACTGACACGCGAACAGGCGGTGTTATACAGACAACTACAAACTAGATCCGTGCTCACGCCGGCGCTTGCGCGTTACGTGTGCCCGTATAGGTGTTCGAAAGTGAAAAGTGCAGTGTGTGCAAAAGTGCTAAAGCAACTTTGACCCACATCCTCTGGGACTGTGACCTACATCTGGAAGAAGCGGTGGCCTTTCCCGGGCGACTGCCGGAAGACATAGCTCGTGCAGTGTTATCGCAGGACTTGACAGAACAATTGCAGGCCGTCCAGAGGCTCGAGGTGGCTCTTGCCCGACAAACGCGTGGGGCTGAGCCGGCTGGAGACCGGGGGTATACCCCCCACAGGTCGACAGCGGGCCGGTCTAGCGGGAGCCGGGGAGACAACACCCCGAAGACGCCTTAACTACGTCGGGTGGCGGGGGACCCTGCGTGGTCCTCCCAGCTACCTCCGCCGGACATTCTCAATAAAGTTTACTTCTCTATCTCGCTCTCTCTCTACCACACGAACAACCCACGGCACTTACTTTTAGGTCTGAGAGAATTTACAACGAACTAACGGCAACTCGCTGACTTTTTTCATGAGAACCAAGGTTTCTGTCCTATGTGACGCGTTGATGCTCCTTGTTTATACTGCTAAAAAAGTTGGAGATGCAGCATGGCTGCCACACAAAAAGGACGCTTTTACGCTGTTATAAACAAGTACATCATTAAAGGGGCCATCAAGACAAAATACAAGTTTGGTTTATTAAAAAGGCTACTTTGTCTAGATAACAAAGATACAAAGCTTATCGCAAAGTTCAAAGAAATAGCGTAGATATCAAGGAAAACTTGTGAACTAGTGGCGACTCCCCAGCCACTTTTCGGCATTATCTCTATGACGTCACAGAGTCTTGGTTGCACGATTGGCTACCGCCGTCCTAAGCCACCCTTAACAAACATGTCTCGACGATTTTAGTAGGATGTCTATTTCCATTTCGTCGTATCACTTGAATGCTAACTTGCTGCCAAACACTGGTAACTACGTTTTTAGTGCGGGTCCATATTACGTCACCCCTGCCCATAATACGTCACTGCAGCGCTAAATTTGAAAGTTTTTCAATATTTCTTGCATTTTTTCGGTTAACAAAATCCTTTCGCAGCTGGAATGGAAATGAGTAAGCTACCAAAGGCTAGTTCTTTCAAATTGATCAAAGTTGTGTTTTGTCTTCATGGCGCCTTTAAGTCGAAAGCTTTAAGTCGAAAGCATAATACGCAAGACTTCCTGAGCCGCTGCTGAGGAGCCACTGTTCGTTGAGTATCCCTGTGAATAAGTGCATACGAACTGATAACATAATCTTTCCAGGTATTGAATTGATTTCATAATTTTTGATTCGATAGACCACAACATTTAGCTGAATATAGATCATTACGAAAGCGAGAAATACTGCATTATAGCTACGAAGCTCAGCTATGTCTACCGCCTGCCTGTCAGCGCTGCACCTACCATCTCTACTGATGGAGCACGCATCAGTGCAAGCCCCGAAAGAAGGCTGGAATGAAAATGTACCTCATCGGTGTTTGACCCCTGAACGCGGCAGCAAAGGTTGCAGCTTTGTGCGAGTGAATCTGTGTAATCTTCCCGCGAAGAGAGGCGGGAGGCTGCGGGCACGCGCTGCCTCGGGGCTTGCGGAGAAAGCGTCAGTGGGTCGATAGACGTGAGGTCGCTCTCCCCGCCCCCGCGAGCGAACTGGACGCAACACAATGCGTGCTGTCTGCGAGGGGAGGTGCTGGCCGGGGCCAAGTGTTCCACGGCGACGTAATAGAAGGAGGAAGTGCAGTGGAAGGAGGCGGCTGCGCGCATCGCTCTTTTGGTTGCCGCGTCGCTCAGCGGTACGCTTTTCGCGATTAGCCACCAACAAAGTCCCTCGCTCTCGTTGCAGCGCCTGCACGCGATCAATCTTAGCGGGCACGTCGGAGACGAAGTTGCCCCACGCCTCGCGTCCACACCTCACCAAGTGCTTGATTTCACTTCGACCTCGTTTTCCCTTTTCGCTGTCCCCTCTCCTCAGGCGACGGAGAAGAGCTGTACGGGAACTGTTCACTGTCAGCATCCTCAGGTCTTGTAAGGCCCGCTGGCTCTTGAGATCGTTGCCGGACAGGCATGCGTGTCGCGTGCAGGGGTTCGGTCTTGCTGGTTTTTTTTCTTTCCCTCGTTTGATGGTCTTCCGATACGCTTTTTGGAGTTCTAGTAGGTGAAAACCATTTCGGGACTCCTTTGACTCCTGCGTTAATGGCAGTAGCCACTGTAGCGATCTAAAAGCGCCTTTTGGAGCTCTCACCTCTCGCCGGCGTTAGGGCTGCGTACCGAGGCATCACCATTTGCGAAGCAGCAAAGGAGAAGAACGCGGAGATCTCCGCAGTGCAAACAACTATTCTGTGTGTGACGTATATCAACACCGACACTTCGGCAAAGCCGAGGACTGCGACTGGAAGTTTAGAACGAAAGACGAATTTTTAGATCTAACAGCCTTAAAGGAGCCAAGAAGACAAAATACAAGTTGGGTTTATTAGAAAGACTACTTAGTCCCGATAACAATGATACTAATATCATCGAAATCCTCGAACAAATAACGGAGATATTAAAGAAAACGTTTGAAGCAGTAGCGACTCCCTAGCCAATTTCCCTCAACTTTTCTATGATGTCACGGAACCTTGTTTATGCGATTGGCGGCCGCCTAACTGAGCTGTCGCGACGACACATGACTGGACGTCTGTAATGGGGCCCTCTAGTTCCATTTGACCGCATCACTTGAATGCTAACATGTAGTTAACGCACTGAAAATTATGTTTTATTGTTGGCCCGTATGACGTCATTCTCGCTCATAACACGTCACTGTGGCGCAAAATTTTAAAGTTTTAAATACTTCTTGCTTTTTTTCGTCAAAAAAACATATTTTGGGGCTGTAATGAAGCTGAGTGAGATACTGAATCCTAGTTCTTTCAAATTACACGAAGTTGTATTTTCTCTTCATGGCTGCTTTAAGCATGCTGCCAAAACGAATACTGGCAACCATGAGTGCGAGCCGCGCGTCAGCTCAGGTGGCCAGCGACAGGCGGCCGAACGACACGCTCGCGGCCGAAGCGCTTTCTTAGACGCAAGTAACTCCTTCCTTTAAGCGCAGGGTCGCTTTTCTTGTCCAAACGCTGATGATGAACCCAAATAATTCGGAGTGGGACGAGTTTTAAGGCGGAAAGCAAGAAATGTCACTCCTTTACAAGTCCCGCTTGCAAGCTCTAGCGAAACAGTTGCTTAAGACTCCGCGTTCCCTGGCAGGCTGCAACGGGGAGCCTCTGACGCAAATATTTCAGCAAGCCATTGTTGAGGAGCAGCGACAGGTGGCCGAACGACACGCTCGCGGCTGAAGCGCTTACTTAGACGCAAGTAACTCCTTGTAACTCCTCAAGTAACTCAAGTAACTCGTTAGTATAACTCGTGAAGCCCAATGTAAACGATGCGTACGTGTTCTCAGGAGCGGTACGAAGCGGGTACACCCACTTCTTCTCGGGACTCTTGGAAGCATCCAAAGCCTAACGTGCGAGTGCCGATTTTCCCAGAAGTCGTGTAACTTTTTGCCCTCACTGTGACGAAAATATTTCAGCAAGCCAGTGTCGAGGAGCAGCGACAGGCGGCCGAACGACACGCCCGCGGCTGAAGCGCTTTCTTAGACGCAAGTAACTCAAAAACTTGGCCGAAACTCAATCACATTTAGATTAAACATTCCAGGATTGCCATTACCAACTCCGCTCTCATCAGCAAACACAACATCCTATCTCACTCCTCAAATGTAATTCATCCAACCGTAGGCTCGCAAATCAGTCAGTCCCAATTGTCACGTCAACAAATGCCGTACGCAAGCGTTCGTGGCTCTGGTAGAAATCGGCCAATGTGGTGGTTGAAAGATTGTTGAAAAAAGGTGGTTGAAAGGTTGTCCCCAGCTAAAACAATAATAAAATGCAGTCTTTCGTGTTCCTTTATGCGGTTGGTGAATCGCGCATTGAAACCGACGGTGGTGGTAACACGAATTTATTTTATGTACAAGGGATATACAAAGACGCCATGTTACGCTTTAGCGAATTTTTGTGTCTAGGGGAGAGGGATTAGGTAATGGGAGTTGGGGAAAAGTATGATACATCCAATGGTACATCCAATTGGGTGTTGTATTAAAGGAAATGGTGCGGGCCAGAGTTCTCGACGAAGTTTCGTAAGCCAATCATTAAGGCTTGGTGGGATTGCCAACCCTACGGTTTTGAAGGCTTGTTGTCGACAGTCGGCAAAACGAGGACAGTCCCACAGGATGTGTGCAATGTCATTATTGGCTGAGCACCGCGAACACTCGCGGTCATCTAGGCTGCCCTTGTGGCGCGAAAGTGTGGGGTTCTTGCTGATCCAGTTCTAATCCTGTGAACGATCGTGTGCCATTTCCGGGGCCAATGCTGAGGTATTACTGGACGCTTCACTCCAAGAGCAGCTCGTAGTTGCAACTTCCTTTCCACCTTGCGGCGGGTGTAAAATTCCGAGCTCGAAGTAGGTGAAGGTTCCTCCACTGTGTTTTCACAGTTCTCATCCGTCTGCTCATCCTGAGTTGCAGGTGATGGGACTATAACCGAAGGAAGCTCAGGAGAATGTCAATGCTCAGAATAGAAGGGGTAAGCACGGGTTATGCAGCTTTTCCCAGTTGATGTGTCCGACGGAGCCGTTGGTGTACGTACGGCAGTGTCACGTTTCGACGCTACATGGCGCCACCTTTCAGATTTCAGGAAGTTTAGGGCCAAATTGAAATCGTCCGCTGGTTTGTTTAGAAATTTCTTGTGGTTACCTCCCCCCCCCCCCCCCCCACACACACACACACACAAAGCTAACAGACGCAGACTTGCCCACTTAAAAGCCGGACGTCAGTATGATTGCGGTTTGAAGAGTTAGTCCAAGCCGCATTCGCGGAAGAAAGACAAAAAAAAACCGTGTAGCCCGTTCTGCAGCGGCAGCGCAGTACCATGGTCCAAAACGTCACATAGTCTAAGCGTGAGTCAACACGCAGACGCAATGCCATTTTCATGGAGAGCCATGGCATAGCCTAGCGAGGACACACACACAGTACGTGATTGACATTCTCACGAACATCGTGATCTGCTTTGATAGTATCTCCGGGCAGTCAACCGCCCTGCAGAAATTAAATAGCGGCTTTAACAGCCTGCTGTGGATATACGGTGCGACGGGGAGTTTTGGAGAAAGGACTGAGCCAAGCCCAAAACTGATCAAATTTTTATGGCAACAGTGTCCTGCCCCATTCCGAGCGGATCAGACAACTGTTGAGTCGTGCCTGGTAATTAAGTTGGCCTCAGATACACAACTCAAGCTCTCCCCAAAAATTTTGATTTCAGAGTAAACAAAAGTTCACGAGTTCATCCGCAAATGCAACCACGGAAAGCGGTAAAGATCTCGCCTTTTACCCGTCTCTCTTCCTACCGCCGCAATGCGCCACCATTGCACTCAATCGCTAGGGGAAAAAAATAAAGGGTGTACATTAATCATTTGCCCTTAAACCAGGTACGCAACTGTTCCGCATCTAGTTTGTGCTCTAAGAAAAAAAAGTGAGATAGCAAACCGAAGGAAACGTTTGCTACGCGGCCGTCTTCAAGCACGGCCCCTTATTCTTTCTTTTTCAGGGGCATAAAATGTTTTCGTACGCTCCGGTCAAACGACAACGCTGATCTCGGCAGCGCGAATCGATGGCCCGGACAACGGGGCGCGGTGTATACGTCGCTGAGCCAAACAGCCGTGCGCTGGACGCGGTCGCGGCGAGGGGAGAATCGTGATCGCAGACTCCGGCAGCGAGGACGTCGTTTGTACCTATTCGGGGAATCTTAGAAGGCGCGAGGCAATGGTAAACAAACATGCAACGAAACGTGGCCTAAATGACCTCTCCGATAAATAAGAGAACAGAAATCGAAGTGGCGAGCAAGCGGGTTTGGGTCGAAGAAATGCGAAGGCGTTTCTTGGCTTCTTTTTTTAGTGTCTTTATGTCGCCACAAGTGCATCGGATCCTATTTGTGACGCGTCTACCGCAGTAGGGATGGGCCGGACGCGAGTGGACATGTGTAACCAGGCGCGAGGCGCGCAGCGAAGCCCAGCCTCGGGGGAACTGAAAGAGGTGGCGTGCGCGACGAGACGGTCCGCTTCACCCGACGTCGCAGTGCAAACAAAGTGTCGCCGTAACGTGCTGCTCGCGAATGCAGATTTATTGGAGCGGAGAGCCCCGATCGGTCATTTGTCGCTGATCCAGAAACGAGCCCAAGTCTCAGGCGGCCCAGTCTGCGTGCAGCTCCGCGAAGCGAAACGGCTGTCAACGGTGGCGCTTTCCTATAATTTCGCGGGGCGCGCCATCCGAGACTTCGCACTGCGCGCCCAATTCTTAGCGCTGTCTTGCAGGAAGCGGTGGATAACCTCGAAATGTGACGCTGCAGCATTAAACAGTTTTGGCGGACGTATTGGTGCACATTGTAAAATAAGACTCTACGTTTTGTTTTACATCACCGCAGCGAAGTGAATTCTGAATAGTAGCTGCCATGCGTGTTGTGGCACTGTTTCCGTGTTATGATGCTATTCTCGTTTTTTTTTTTTTTGCAACTGCTTTTTTCGTTGTTCTTCTCTAGTTTGTTTGCTTGATTGATTGATTGATTCATTGATTGATTGATTGATTGATTGATTGATTGATTGATTGATTGATTGATTGATTGATTGATTGATTGATTGATTGATTGTAGGGTTTAACGCACCGACGCAACGCAGGCGATGAGGTGTGCCGTAGTGGAAGGCTCCGGATTAATTTGGACCACCTGGGCATTTTTAACGCGGGCCGAAATCTCGTACACACGGGCGTTTTTGCTTTTCGTCTCCATCAGAAAAGCGGCCGCCGCAGCCGGGAATAGAACCCGCGTCCTCATGCTCAGCAGCACAACATTCTAGTTTTATATGCGAAGTATATCATCGTGACGCTGTTTCTTTCTAACCCCGTCACCGGGTTCCACGTTTTTTTAGGCCGTTGTTTTAAGCGAGAAGGGCATGCAAAAATTTCGATGTTGATACAATAAGGGAATCAACTACTGCAGTTTAAATATTAGATCGTAAACTTGATTACTGATACATGATAGTCTATGGGTATACTATCCTTATTAACGCGTGCATTCCAAAAAAACTGCGGGGGTCTACTTTGTCATATCTCTTCCAAACGACCAATCACTGCGTCTGAAGGGGCGGATCTGCCGTATAGGGAAGCCCAAAGTCATGCTTTGACTAAGAAAACTGCTTCTTATATTAAACGGCGTGGTTCAAATTTCACCTGAAGGTAAATAAAATGCATACGCAGATACAATTAGTATAATCCTCCCGTCTTTGAACGATACAGACGCTCTCTAAAGTAACGCTGTATTTTTAGAAGTAACGACAACTTAATAGTATATAGTAGAAAAACAAAATCAGTTATTTCTATGGTAGAGTCGGACCTCATTATAACAAACACGGATATAGCGAATTATCGGCTATAGCGAACTAAATACAAACTTTGGTGGGCCATGCTTCATTTCAGTGACACCTATTGTTTTTATAACGAAACCTTAACCGCGGGAGCCTCGCGCCATATCGCCTATAACGAAGAAATCCCTGGCTCGCGACGAAAATGCCACCAGACAAAGATCACCCCTTTCTTCAAATAAATAATAAAGCAGGCCTGTATTGTCAAACGAACTTTGTTCTGTTGTAATTTCACGTTCTGATGTTCCGACCCATGTAGTTTGGAATGCCTCAAGGACACAGGTAAGGATTACCTCGTTTATAGTAGGTTCGAAGCCTAGAATAATGCGTTTTTGTACCTAGGATTTGCACGAGACAGATTGCCGACTTGGTAGACGCGATTTTTACCTCCACTGTTACAGCGAATATCGGATATACGAATTAATGTACGGCCTTGATACTACTTTGTCATAACGAGGTTTGACTGTAACGATAAACAAATTGTTGTACAAGCAGACGTCTTCTTTACGGAGAGAGAGAGAGAGAGAGAGAGAGAGAGAGAGAGAGAGAGAGAGAGAATAAACTTCAATTAATCCAGAAAATGCTTGAGAGAGGCGTCCGCATTCCAGGATGCCTTGAGCTCGGGCCGCGTCGACAGCCCTTTCGATCAGGCGCAGCTGATCTTCGAGGCCGGAGCTGGCCAAGGCTCTCCCAAAGCTGTGTGGAAAGGTGGATGTTAGGGGGGTCTAGGGTGGACTTGTCGCAGCCGCCCACTATGTGTCTGAGAGTCCCAGGCTCTCCACAGAAGCGGCAAAGGGGAGAAACGTGTGTGCGGTCAAAGAGGTGTAGTCTGGTGGGATGCGGGAAGGTGTCGAAAACTGATGTCCTGAAATGCGTCACAATACTCGGTTCGTATTTTTCTGTACAGCTAGCACGAGACAACCATGTGAATTTTCTACTAAATATTAAGCGGCATAACGGAAATTCTAAACCGGAACGACTATTCCCTTCCTAAAATCTAAATGACTAGTCAGTTATTAGTGTGAGATGGGAAGGCTGTTCAAGACACGAAAGAAAACCCTGTGAGTAATTGGGAATGCTCACTTCCGAGCTTTCCAGCCGGTACAAAATTCTTTGCGAGGCTATCACGAGCATGTTTTACTGAAACGTAGAAGCGACATTTTCACCAACGTTACAAAATTTTGGTGCCATGCCTATGAGTACGGCAATAGAATACCCCACTGTTGAGAAATTCCGAACTCTTCCGCAAATCACGGTCGGAAAAATGCTGAAACACATTTTGCCACATTTGTCAGACGATTAAGCAAACGTAACGATTTGGGAAAGTTGGTTGGCAAGAAAAGGATAGGCACAGAATGAGCGCTCATTAGTGCTAATTCGGTGCTTATGCTTTTTATTCTGTATACGTTCAAAACAGCGCTATTTCGCGCCATGATCGATTGATTGGTTGTTGATACAGCGCACCGTAGGCTTGGTAGGTAGAGGGGAAGGAGGCAGTGGCAGGCCTGCAGCCCGTCCTACGTTCCCGCTTTACTCGGTACTCGGGAAAGTCAAGAATATCAAGGCAAGCTTTTGGCAAGATTGACATTTTGTGTGTGTGTGTGTGTGTGTGTGTGTGTGTGTGTGTGTGTGTGTGTGTGTGTGTGTGTGTGTGTGTGTGTGTGTGTGTGTGTGTGTGTGTGTGTGTGTGTGTGTGTGTGTGTGTGTGTGTGTGTGTGTGTGTGTGTGTGTGTGTGTGTGTGTGTGTGTGTGTGTGTGTGTGTGTGTGTGTGTGTGTGTGTGTGTGTGTGTGTGTGTGTGTGTGTGTGTGTGTGTGTGTGTGTGTGTGTGCGCGTGCGTGCGTGCGTGCGTGCGTGCGTGCGCGTGTGTGTGTGTGTGTGTGTGTGTGTGTGTGTGTGTGTGTGTGTGTGTGTGTGGGTGGGTGGGTGGGACTGAGTGTGTGTGCATGTGCGTGTGCGTGCACGTGCGTGCGTGCGTGCGTGCGTGCGTGCGTGCGGGGTACAGCAGGAGCTGCCGAAACCGAATGCATCAGTAGGAACCCATTACCGTGGGTACAATAAACATGGATGACAGGCCAGAGACCCTCAAAGCTCACGACAGGCGCAGGCGTGGTTCAAATTTCGTTTTCCCGCTGCGATTACTTTATCACTCTGCAGTTCGCTCCTTCTTACGGTCGATCTCTACCAAAATCACCTACACTGCCCCCCCCCCCCCCCTTCCTGTAAAGGCCCTAGACGTTTCTACAGTGGAGCTGGATTGTTCTCTATTCAAGTATACAAGTGTGAAATTCGGGATTTTGGTTGTCCCCTTTTGCCGTCTTCGTGTGCGGCGTGCCGCGTGCTAGCGTCGCAACATAAAAAATGTATGGCGCCTTGATCAGCGACAGTTGGCAGTCCAATTACACACAGTTGCGCGGAAATTGCATCACACCTACAGTGATAATACCTCGTGCCAATTTTTTGACAGTGCTTATTATTATTTATTTCAATATGCAGGCGCAAGTATACGCGTACATCTAAGATAACTATGCAGAAGGCCGTTTCCTTGGCGAGGTCACACTTAATTGTAATCTGGCCGCTTGGTACTTTTCGCTTTTCGGTCCGCTTTAAAGTTTCCAAATGGCTTCGATATGTCGCCTACAAGTTTCGCCGCTGTTCGCTCTTGCCGCAGTGTAATGGGGAGTTGACGACGAAGTTGGTGGATTTATCCGCTTGTCTATTCGCTCGTTCACTCTTAACAAGAAAGCACGTAAAAGGGTAGTAACGGCTGTATTTATTAATTCATTACGAACTTTAGCACCCACGTCCTGCCACTAAGTGTGGAACCGTTACTAGTCTAGACAGTCTACTTAGTAACTGCTGCTTGTTTGCTACTAACATTCAGTGACAGTAGCAAAATTCTATGAAATATTGAACGTAATAACCAGAGCACTTTTCCCACTCCAAATCTAGATTAAAATGTTTTTGCAAATCTGCACGCTGACTTGTATATGTTCACATTAAAATGCATAATTATAAAATTATCCCTAAAATATTTGATTTTTGCGACAAGCCAACAGACTCCATCAAAGGACTCACCGTTGCGGGCTATAAAAGCAAGAAGAGCAGATGTATTTCTAAGGTTGCTAAGTTATACTCGCTCTCCTCATGCCTGGAACTGATTGGATAATTTTCTGTTCTTAGGGCAGCGCTGTTATCACTAGTCGCTGCGCCCTGATATTTGGTTATAATAAATTCGCTTTACACCCCCCCCCCCCCAAAAAAAAAATTCCGTTGGTTTGCTTGCTCAATTTATTTCTTGGCTGTCTAAGTGTGGTAAGTGCGTGTTGAATGTGCCTATGTCGCCCTGCACGCTCAGCCGATCCACATTGTCACGCGTAGCTTTTTACTAGGTTATGCGCGGCCAGTTAGTAAAATCCACTAAGCACCTATAGTTTATACTGAGAAAAGTAACTGGTTAGTGTTCTCTTAGTAAGTGCCACGACCTTTTTTTTAAGACTGTTCGGCTGCGCTTTTCCACTGTCTCCATCCGCGGTGTACTGGCGTAAACAGTCCATCTCTTTTTACTGCAGAATTTAAGCTCTCGTTGTGGAACGCCTCGTGCTATAGAACGCTTCCGAAGGGGCCACCTCTCGGTAAGTTTAAGCTGGCGTTGCAAAACGCCTTGTGGTACATAGCATCTGGTGGTATATAAAACTTTAGAAGGAGCGGTTTTTCTGCCGCTGACGCAGTACGCCGGCTTTTTTCTCAATGGTTGTCGCTTTAAGGTTGTCGCCTTAAAGCACATTTGAGTTAGTGCGAGATTTGAACCCAGGTCTCCAGAATAGGGGCCGAGTGCTTCCCCACCGCGCTACCACGGCACGTTTCCGGAGGTGGAACGAACGTTAGCTCAGTGCGCGCCGCGTGACTGGTGACCGTAGCGGCCCGTGAGTAGAACAGGTGTATGCCGGCCACAAAAAATTCTGATTCTGGGGAAACCGTGGTGTGAAGTTCCACCAGTTCTCCTGCTGAAGTAATTCGTAACAAAAAACGGGAGAAACGAAAGCGAAGAAAGAGACGCAAATACCACGTAGCAGTAAAGATTTTGACAATTATTGCCAGGTTTTCCCCTTGAAAGCACGCAAGCAGACTTACGGGCTCCGATGAATTTTTACTGTGTTTATTTGTTTGTTTTTTCGCGCACCGTGTTAGATGCGACGTCAGTGAAAGCTGTCGAGCAGGACCTATATACCACAAAAGCGGAGCTAAGCGTGACGCCGAACGCAGTTTTGAGTCACTCAATCGCATTTCCGCCAGGGATCATTCGCGCGGACTCGGAATTGGGCACGAGGAAAGTCATTCATCGGACGCAGATGGCTAGCAGCGTGCCTTGCCCCCTTCACCACACACCAAGCACACTTTGAGCCGGCGGCTTAGAGCCACCCGTGGAGGCGCAGCTCTAAGCAGCACCACGAGGCGTTTCCGGCAGCCCGCGAAGTAGGAGCGGTGCCGATTGTGCCGCAAAGATGGTGCATCGGCGGCGCGCTCCTCTCGCGTCTTTCCAGGGCGTCGTGGGTCGGGTTCGGCGCTTTTCTCCTCAGCGAGTGGCGCACTCCTTCCGTACACACGAGCGCACCGCCCCTAAAGAAATCGCGGCGTGCATCAACGCAGGTCTTTTTTTCATTCCGCGCCGCGCGGCTCCTGCCCCCTTCTCTGCTGCGGACGCGTGTATGCCGTCCACCGCCGAGCCGTTGTTGGCCTTACAGCTGGTGTTGTTGATGCTGCTGCTGCTGCTGTTGGCGTGGCACGCCTAGCGCGCTGCTGGCGCTGACCACTGCCTCGCGAAGGCGGCCGAACACGCCTCTCGAGTCGCTCCCTCGGGGCGTGATGCTCCGAGACGGGGCTGACCAGCAGAAAGGTTGCAGAGGCCGGTTCTTTTGTCTTCGGCGTGCCCGAGCGGCCGTGCTGTCCCGGCTTCAAAATGCGTCGTGGGCTGTCATGCCCCGCCGCATACGCCGCTACCTTCGCTCACTCATTTTGCTACGTAAAAAAAAAAAATAAAAAAAGAGAATGAGGAAGGGAAGGGGGGAGGGGGCACGATGTCAGAATGCGTGGCGTGTCGCGTCTGCGGCGCTGAGGTTTGCCCAGAAAAGGTGCTACGCTGACATAGCACGTACACTCTGAAATTGCAATCTGGACACGGCAGTTCACCGGCTAGCCGTACATGGCACCTAATTTCCCGTCGTTCTTCATCAAGTTTTATTAAGGGAAATGCGTTGCCAATAAGGGCAGGGGAGGCGCCACTTCCGGTCACAACCTTGAAAAGTCTGAGCGAATCGCTATCCCAAATATCGCACACCTCTCCAATATACCCCGAAGGATTTACAACTAGTACGTGTGAGAATAATTCTACAAGCCGCCTTTACAAATGAGGCAGTGGCTCAATATACGCTCCGTTCCTCCTCATCGCAACTGCTGCATTTGTGACAGCCCCTGAGATGCAGAAACTTCAGTGCGTGCAAGGTGAAAGCTCCCGGTGCCGGAGCACCTCATGCTGTCAAAACTGATCCGTGACACTCCTCTACTACGCTAAGTACGAACCCCAGATTCAAAGCTTAAAGGGGACCCTGATACACTGTCCATACACGCTTTCACTCTTTCCTTCGTTCCATAACGCATGGGTAAGCTATATTCATCGCCGGCGCTCAGAAGCACTTATCTGATGAGTGCAGAGCCGCAACATTTGCCTGAAGTATTTTGTGACCCCCTAGTCTAAGTTGATTGATTGTGGGGTTTAACACGCCCACGAAACGCAGGCGACGAGGCGCGCCGTAATGGAGGGCTCCGGATTAATTTTGACCCCCTGCGGACCCTCAACGTGCGCCGAAATCTCGTGCACACGGGCGTTTTTGCTTTTCGCCTCCATCAGAAAAGCGTCCGCCGCGGCCGGGAATCGAACCCGCGACCTTGTGATCAGCAGCGCAACGCCTTAGCCACTGAGCCACCAGGGCGGGTTACCCCCTAGCCTAAGTACCAGATATGCTTGTCGGGTACGTTCTAAGGGCATTCAGTATCTTGAAAAATAAATGTGCAGTGCCCTTCCACTCTCTTACGAAGGATGACCTGCGAAGCTGGACGCAGTCCACGGAGTGCACGACAGAAAACCTATTTGTTCCTAATTTGCTATTGAGCATACTTCCTAGCCAATTAGCTGAATGGAACTCGGAAGGACCCGAGCTTCAGTCTCGGGCTCGGGGACAAACAAGAAGCTGTCGGTTTTACTCCCGCGTCGTAGGCATCTTTGTGTAACCCGGCAACCCAATCCACTCGACCATTGAGAGGACACCGGACAAGTCGCGTTGGGCCGTTCGACGTCTACGTTTAAACCTCCCGCCAGCACGACGGACATGTCATCAGTAAGGGCATGAAACATATCTTCGCGTGCACGCCCCCACCCCCCTCCCAACCCGTGCACGCCGGCCTATGTGCGCGGGCTTGAAGTGAAAGAAACAGTCGAAAATGTCGTTCTAAAAGCCCTTTAAAGGGGCGCTAAACAGTGTTTGAAAGGTTGCGATTTTACGTGCGCATTCGTTGGAGTACTATTAGGGTGGCTAGAATGGGAAGCCCCCGTTCGCGTGAATGCCGCGCGGCGGCGCTGTCGTCAGGGGCGCCGTCAGCTCGCGCGGCCGTTCTGGCCTTTCTCCGTGCTACGCGTCTCTGCCGCGACCTGGCGGGGACGCGTTACTGAGCTCTGGAAATTGTAGCTAATACCGCAGTTCCTTAGGCAAGGCACGGCTTGTGTTGCGCTACCGCTAACATGGGGTTTGCGACACGGCTAAATACATCCGAGTTTTAAGCTGCCAGAAAGCAAGCAGGCGTTTGAGAAATGCCACATTAAAGCCGCTGAGCGGGAGCTTGTGTGGTAGAGGGCTTTTTGCAGGGTTTATGTGAAATGTTTTTTTTTTATTTGAGGTGAGCGCTATATTAATTCCTAGGATCACGCGGCAGGTTTATTCTTGCCACTCGTATTTTTTTGTTGCTGTTGGTGGTGGTGGTGCGTAATTACGTACGAAACTAGATAACTTGGTTTACACCAGCCAAATCAACATGAAATTGTGGCATACGTTCTAATGCAACGTCCTGGAGTTATTTCATTCCCAATGTAGTTCGAAAACCAAACAAAAAGGTGCAACATGTTCCTAGCCGAGCAGACTTTATTGCGTGGAGCAGAATGCAGTTCAGTTCTGCTGCATCTTTCATGTTACACAAGCCTTTGTTGTTTTTTTGCCTTTGCTCTCGTTTGTTTTGTAATCAAAATGCAAATAAAAATGAACGATGTGTAGCACACAATAAGCGCTGCTGCTTCAGATGTGGAGCAGCACTAGATTTAGTCGCGGTAAAATGGTACATTCAAAACTCGATCTAATGAACAAATTCTGGTTAATGCTTTTACGAACTCTAACTAACGAAATAGATTCCCCGCCACCTCCCGATTTGACGAAGAATTTCGAGCAACAGGCATTTCTAATAATAAGAAATTTCGAATGTGTTCGGATAGAGCACAACGAAGATAGCATGGGCCAGCATGGGCCACGTCAGAAAAAAAAGGCATTTGTTTTCACGGAACTTTACGTGATAAATTACTCAACAATCCCGTGGTACATGGCGTCCTGGCCAGCAAACTTCCCACAATCTGGAAGGAAAATGACGCCACCATCCATGCCAATTCTTCTGGGATTGCGTCGAATAAAATAACCTCAAAGACATATATATCCTGCACGAGAAACTCCAGCAAGCCCTGTTTACGTGGTTCAAGGAAATGAGAGCCAACAACGGTCCGCTCAGCGGGGAGGTGGCACAACAGAACGCGCTGTGTTTCGCGTGACTGCTGGGGTGCGATGACTTCAAGGCAAGCCCCAGCTGGCTCATTATGTTCACCGTGCACTTTTAGTGCATCGCTTAATTATCGTCAAGCGAGCGCCGTACCTAGCCACCACAATTATACAATCTCATGGTAGCTGCTGGGGTGTGCCTGCCTTTAGACATTAATTTGTGGAATCAACTGCTTGTAAAATGACAGTCCGGATTTTACGAACTTCCCGATTTAGCGAAATACGCGGTTTTCGGTGACTGCATTAGATCGGGTTTTAACTGTATGACATGCTAGAACTACTCATGTCGCGTGAAAGTGCTTTGCGCAAACAGCGCAATTGTCCTGAAGCGTCTTGTCGGCCTTCCGAATAGCACGTGACCACTTCAAAATCAGGTCTTTACACGCGGGTGCACGAAAGAGGGACACTTTTTCGGAACAAGGTTTGTATCCGAAATCGCACCCTAGCACGAAGCACCATCTCTGAGTTTTTTCTTTGAAGTAGAAGGCATATTCGCCACCGCACAGCATTGCAGTCATTCACGAAACATACAATAATCTGCAGCAAAACACCCAGAGACTAGTCCTACCCGCCGCGGTGGCTCAGTTCGTCCTGGGAACGAACCAGTCGTACAAACCTCTTTCGGCGCGTTCGTGATGGGGGTTTAGGGTTAACGCATTTCTTTTTACGTCAGTTGGTAAACCGTTTTCTTTTTTTGCGGGATGTTAAAGACCCGTTTTTGCGCACGGTTTGTCAAATTAGATTAGGCAGGGTTCTGCCAGAGTTTATAGTTACGACATTATGTTTGCCGGGAGGTATACGTGGCTACCTAAATGAAGTTGTTGAGTCATTTCGTTTTCTAGCTGTGCGATTTTCGTCGGATTATCTGAGTGCAGTTTCAAGAAAGCGACTGTATGGTGATCTTTGTGATACAGTTCTCCCGGTTCCGTTGTACAGAATAACGTACTCAGCAGGCCCTGGTCGAGATGTGTTAAAGCGGCTCAAGAAAATGCCAGTTGCACCAGGGATTAAAACGTTTTTCTTTAAATTACATACCGGAACACTCCTTGTCAAGACATGGATGCAAGAAAAGGGCCTCTTTATGCCATGGGGGGAACAGGGGAACAGAACAGTGTGCAAGAAACCGGAAACCATTGAACATGTCTTCATCGACTGTTGGGATGGTGTATTCTTCTGGGATGTGCTGCAGCGTACGTTGAAAAAAGAACTGCCAGTCGATGCCCATGGCATCCGGTATTTGTCCGTTGAACATGATGAGGAGGGTTTAACGCTAGATCTAATAATGTTATTGGGCCTGCACAGCATATGGAGGTGTCGGCTGGCAGTCCGTCACTCGGACATTGACGCGCGCCCAGTCAGAGAGTATTTTCAGGAGGCTATTCTTTCGTTTGTTGAATTGAAAAAGGCCAAACAAAGTGTTCCGGAATGGCTGTCACAAGTGGAAGGGCTAACAAAGACAAAAATATTTTAGCCATCAGCGCTGTATCCCAGAGCGGTAGCAGCGATTTTATGTTTTAGTATGGGTTTGTTGTGACACTGATGTTTATGTTTGTAAAAGCGGTGCTTGTTTGGAAATAAAGAAAAAAAAAGCCGCGGTGGCTCAGTGGCTAAGGCGCTTCGCTGCTGAGCACAAGGTCGCGGGTTCGATTCCCGGCCGCTGCGGCCGCTTTTCTGATGGAGGCGAAAAGCAAAAAACGCCCGTATGTACGAGAATTCGGCGCACGTTAAAGATCCCCAGGTGGTCAAAAGTAATCCGGAGCCCTCCACTAAGGCGCGCTTCATCGCCTCCGCTGCGTCGGCGCGTTAAACCCAACAATCAATCAGCGACTAGTCCGCGCCCAGGCGCTGATACAGAGGCTGGCCGCTGGACTGGCTTTCCCTCGCGGAAACGCTGACGGCGCCCTGACGACAGCGCTCGGTTTTGCCCTACCGGCAGGCACGCGCCGGGGGAACACCCGCTCTGCGGGAAAGGCGCCGCGGTCATCACACCTTCCCATTCTAGCCACCCTAGTACTATTCAAAGAGCGTCCTGCTGCGAAAATGGTTTAAAGGCGTTCAGTATTAGCTGAGTTATCCTTCATTAAAAAGGGCCCTCAACAAGGCCTGTGGCATTTCCTCTTTCACCGTGCCTCCAAAGCACTGTGGAAGCGGTGACGTCACCGACCAGGCGCAAGACCACCTAGAGAAACAGGGTTGGTTCGAGATGCGCGCAGCCATTGGCTCTGCTCGGCGGTACCAGAGTCCTTCAAAGCATTCAAGGACTCTGGCGGTACTCACGCTTCTTTTCTTTTTTTTTTTTTTTTTTTTCGCAGACGACGGCCAAGCTCCGCCTACTACATCCGCTACCGCTCAGCGGGTCGGTCGGTGGCCGGCCCGCATCGAACGGCTCCCCGCGCCGGCCGTGCCCGCGTCGGCCCGACAGTTTTATAATAGCGGAACGAGCGTTTGAAGGCCAGATAGGGGGCTTCCAAACACAACATTCTCGCTAACGACAATAATTGAAGATTGCCACCGACAACTATAGCGGCTCGCTAGCGTTTCGGCATGCGGCGCTGTCGCGGTGAACTGGCCCCACCGAGGTCTGGGAAAAGGCTTAGCATCGCCGCAGTTATCCAGGCACTGCCTTGCGAGGCCGCGACGACGACGATCCCCCGCGGAAACTTTCACTGCACGATCACCCCCTTTCACGTATTTGCAAACTGATATTCAGCAATATCCGCGCTCTGGCGGGCGGTGACAAATTTTAGCTGCTGCTGTGTATGCCGTATCGTGCATACACCGTACAGTGGGCTGCTTGTCGACCGTGCAGGCAGATGCTTGCCGCGGTCGCGCGTGTAGCGGGCGTTTGTGCCCGCAGAGACGCTCCGTTATTCATACCTTGTAAACGACGCGCTATATCTACAAACTCAGCTAAGTTTGTGTAACGGATGGCGACGATCTACATTGTCCGTGCCACCGGTGCAGGACGAATACGCCGTGCCGCCGGTGCAGGAGCGCCGCCCGCGTTTCCCCCAGAGCCGGGAACGCCGGGAACCCAGTCCAGGGATGGGGATTGGAGTTTCAAAGGATAAGAAGAGAGAAGGGGGAAAAGAAGAGCGGTAGGAGAGTGGCGGGCAGTGTATGTCGCGTTCGTTTCGTCTATGACTCGATGGTTACAAACGCATCGATAGTCCTGTCACAACCAGGAAGTTGAGTAGGTGCTGGAAGACCTCCCGTCGGATGGCGTTTGGTCCCGTGGGGAACTAGAAGTTTTCCAGCATGTGGCTTGGGGCACCGAGTGGCTGGAGTGCGGCCCGGAGTTCCGCCCTCGCGGTGTCGTGCTGGGGGCAGGAGCACAGTAAGTGCTCTAGCGTCTCGGGCTCTCGGAAGTCGGCGCAGGTGGGGTACGCCCGGCGTCCTTGGTGGGGAAAGCACGCTCTCACGTTGCAGCAACTAAGCCGAGGCGAAGAAGGAGCGTCCGGGCGTCTCTGCTAAAGCGTCCGGGCAAGACCCGTGGGGCCTGGCCAATGACTACTCTGGCATCTGGATGCATGGCTTCCACCACTCGTGCCAGGATAGTCCTTGCAGCGTCAAATGACACCACATCCCGGGAGGCTGGAACCCCTGCCTGGCGAGCCGCACCTTTGGCCAAGGCGTCTGCAACCTCGTTGCCCGTGATGTTCACGTGCGATGGCAGGCAGTGAAGTCGCAGTGGACACTCCTGCGCTTCCACCGCGTGAAGCTTGGCCGCCAGCGACCGCTCAACGTAGCCGCTGGAGCTGGCTGGCTGGTGGGCGGCACGCAGACGGAGGAGGGCAGACCGTCAGTCAGGATTATTGCTTCCCGGGTCTGCGTGCCCCGCTTGAGAAGACAATCTGCGGCCAAGTGGAGTCCAGCCAGCTCTGCGTGAGTGGATGAGGCAGAGAAGGGCAGGCTGCACATCGCTGGTCTTCATTAAAGTTATGCTCTCTCACACCTGGCTGGTGCCGAGTTCTAGGGCCGTGCAGGCGGCTCCGGCTCTGCCCGTCGACTGTTGCACGGAGCCATCCGTGTATAGCTACCTGCAGAAGTCCGGCAGCGTCGTCCTCCAGCAGGGCAGCCACCTCTTGGTGGACGGCCTGGGGTGGAGTCGACCTCTTGCTACGGACCCCCGGCAATGTGGTGGCGATGCGTAGAGCCTGCCCCGTGCCTGGGGGCATAGGTCGGCAAACTCACTCACGAGTGCACTCACACACCCCCCCACTCACCACTCATGAGTGAGTGGTGAGTGAGCCTCGCCATCGTTGCGGGCTGGTGAGTGCGAGTGCGAGTGAGTGCGAGTGCGAGTGAGTGCGAGTGCCACTCGCGGCGAGCCCCGCTCACCACTCACGAGTGCGAGTGCCACTCGCGGCGAGCCCCACTCGCCGCTCGCAAGTGCGAGTTCCAGTCGCTGCGAGCCCCGCCCACCACTCCCGAGTGCGAGTGCTCTCACCACTCACGAGTGCGAGTGCTCTCACCACTCACGAGTGCGAGTGCACTCACCACTCACGAGCGCGAGTGCACTCACTACTCGCAAGTAGTGAGCCCCGCTCGCCACTCGCGAGTAGCGGGTGCACTCGCGCAATGTGCGGTGCTTACCGCTGTGAGCGCCGACCCTTGAGCTTCTACTCGTGTTGGCTATGTGCAGGAGCCGCTCGCTGTGGTGGTGGCCGCTGGAGCTATCCACTCGTATGCTCAGCCTCTTCTTTCTATTGGCGGTGAGATGCTTGAGTGGCGCCCCCTGGCTCTGACGTCGGCTTAGGGACTCGCGCGGCTGTCGTCTGCTACCCTCCGCTTGCGAGGGGCAGCAGTGCCTGTGCTAGAAATCGCCCGCTTTGATGCTGTAGTGCATTAAAAAGCGTATTTCTAGTAATTCAGTTACTTTCAGTTATTTTTGACATCTTCTGGCACATCTGGATAATGTCAAGCTGTATCCCCCAAAAGTTTGCAACGCACAAAAAGAGCGAGAACAACTTCCTTCAGAGCATCGGTCAGAAGATCGTGTGTAACTCGTCATTTCTAGATTATTCGCGAGGTTCAGTTCTCAGAGCTCCTCGATAACTATACAAAATGCGTAGGCTTCCTTACAGTATTTTGAGATGCTCTTATGACGACTCAACAGTCTAATGCTACGTACCAAGCAACGGGCACCGACACGCGCATCGCATAGCAGGGAATTTATTTCGTTGCTGTTGACTTGCCTGAGATGAATGTTTTTTTCTGTGCCCAACGCATTAATTTTTCTGCACCGTCACAACCGTCTTATTACTAGGTTTGGGAATGTTTGGGAGGCTCACAAAGATCGTTTGGGTATTTTCTTCAAGCTGTATGGCACACATTCCTTCTTCACAAATTGGCTTTAGTAATGGCTGCATTCAACAAGGTGCATATCAGCAGCGTGAGTTGTTTATTCAGATGCAAATACAATGAGAAGGTTTGTACTACGCCATCGCGATCGCGCCCCAGACAACGTTGTCCCCAGTACTCGAAGGCGGCTTTTGTGCTCCGTATGTCTATCGTAACCACCGTTATCGCAACGAACTGACTCTCAACCCGAACAATTTTGACGTGATAGCGGCGGTTTAGGCTTGATATAGTCGCCAACGAACGCAATAAATAGTATATGTGCATATATTCGAAGAATTGAAACGAATGAATTTTTCCAAGATGCTCTTTATTGTTTTCCGACTCTTCCAGGTGTAAAGAAAAAATCCTGGCCTTTTCGGGATGGCATTCTATTGATTGAGGAAAATTACTCTTACTTTGAGCACCCGGCCCACTAAGCAGCTCGATTTTACTGTTAAATAAACTTTTCTACTCCTCCTCCTTCTACTCCTCTTGAGTGCAGTTTTCCTATAACGCATATCTGAATACTGGGAAGATATGGCTGTGGAAAATGTACCGAAATATCCGTCCAGGTCTGACCAACATAGTGTTACTGTATACTTACCGTAGGCGTGACTCGTTTTGCTCAATATATTCTCGTTTTGCTCAATATTCTAACCATACTGGTTAGAAGCCTGGTATAAAAACAGCATGCGCCTAGCTATACATACAGTGGGTTATTTGGAACTCAACGTACAGTTTCGGCAGCCTATAGTGCATGTCGGCATACTTTCATGACATGCAATGTAAATTGATGTGATACAATACTTTCGAGCGTTCGGCAAGGTTGCACTGCTGTTTTACCTTGTATATGATAACCGGGAATCGTAATGCCTTCTGCCAAAGCCGACAGCCCCAAAGCCCGGAAATGTTTTTGGTCTTGTATTTTTGCTATTATCGGTTACTAGCAGCTGGCTGCTCCCTTTGTTCGAAAGATTGCTTAATACTTCTAAGCTGACGCCTAGCTCTGACTCCTCGCGCTCCGCACAGCGCCGGCTTCGCAAGGAACGGGGCGACGCCGGCAATGTTTCTTCCGTAGCGGCATCAAAAACTTTTAACTCACGCTTTGAGCTAGTGTATGCGATTTTAAGTCTATTATCATCATAAAAAGTTACGCACACGCAAAATCTGGTGCGCGCAACCATCAGACGTCAACCGAGCGCAAAGAAGCAGCAGGGAGAGCGAGCCCGAATGAAGCAGACGACAAATGCGAGAATCCCTAAGCCGACGTCACGGAGGCGCGCGTCGCAGCGCCGCCCGTGGTCGCGCTCACCGAAAATAGCGCGACTGCATTTAGCAATGCCGTCACTGCACTCCTGCTATGGGGAACCATGGAATTGACGTTTCGGTGACGTGTTGATTTAGGAATAGGGTTTGGATGGCGTTCTGATGCTGCAATGCACTGATACGTTTCCGTGTCATGTCATGGAGGGCATGCTGTGCACACTCGCCCGACGAGTGCTGTTTAGGGCTCGGAGCGTTTTGTGTCGGAATTGGTGTTGGTAACGTTGTTTCAACAAAGAGGATGCATTTAACTATCGCTGCGCGCTGAAAGAAGCACGACGAAGCACCGCAGTAGGGTGTCATGGTTGCTCGTGTTACATCACTGGCTTTCTTGCTACAGCTATCGGTATATAGGATGTTCTACAGCGCAAATTGTGAGCGCCCATACTCGTTGGAAGAGGCGTCAGAGATTTTCGCGGATTCGCGTATCAAAATGGCGGCACGGATCGGATGGGCGAAAGGCGTGATGTGAAAGACGTGGCCCGTTTGCGAGGCATTATCAGTAGAGAGTTTTAGCTGACCGTTTTCGGCGCTCCGCTCCGGTATCGGCGGCCCGCTCGCTCAGCGCAACCGGAGCCAATGCCGTTCGCGGCCAAGCGCGCGACGCATGCGCAATGGCGCTTCCGCTTGCTATCGGAGTGGAGCGGACCGTGAAAGACGGTCAGCTAAATCTCCCTAGTATTTGTCATTACTTGTTACAGCGGCGGTTTTTTACGATACTTCACTCTTACACGGACCTGGCGTCATCCATCCCTCTACGCTAATTACGGTGCTTTACTTGAAGCGTCGATTTGCTGCTGCTTGTTTGGCACACCTGAAAGCTTTACCGCTCGTGTTTTATTGCAAAATGCACTGCGTTTTTGCATTGCGTCATGTTGTATGTAATGTGCATTGATTCCTGCATGCCAAGGTGCGTACCGATCGTAACGTGCAGCGAACGAATAAGCTCGCTTTCCCAAGGATCTGACACAACTATCTGTCATCATGACTCGTCGACTGCGTGTATTTATTATCTACTCGTCGACTGCGTCTATTGTTAGAGCTAGAACTCTACCAGCCAACGGTTCTTTTGTGGCGTGCGGGACAAAGAACTCCCAATTCATTGATTGTAGGGTTTAACGCGCCGACGCAACGCAGGCGATGAGGCGCGCCGTAGTGGAGGGCTCCGGATTAATTTTGACCACCTGGGGATCTTTAACGTGCGCCGAAATCTCGTACACACGGGCGTTTTTGCTTTCCGCCTCCATCAGAAAAGCGGCCGCCGCAGCCGGGAATCGAACCCGCGACCTCGTGCTTAGCAGCGCAGCGCCTTAGCCACTGAGCCACCGCGGCGGGTAGCACAGAATGTCACTCCGCTTGAAGTACTCCTGGACTTTAGGCGACAAGAAATAAAGATGCTCCCGTTGCTCAGAAATATGAACCCCCCAGACGGCGAGGGTAACCGACAAGCACGGGCTCAAGCGCTCAACACCACCCTCGGTGGGGATCACGCAGTTATCTACACAAACGCCTCCCAACATTGGGGGAAGCAGTACGCCATCATCGTGGCTAACTCCAGAACCAACGTCCTTGCTTGTGCCTCACTCAAGACCGAAGACATGATGGCAGCAGAAGAGGCAGCCATTGCCTCGGCTCTCACTCAACCAGCGGTTCCTAAGGTAGTCACCAATTCCCAACAAGCCTACCGGAATTACCTGTCGCGTTTGGTGTCCCGACCTGCACTGTGTGTGCTAATAAACCACTCCCCAAATGGTTCCATTCAGCTCATCTGGACACCCGCTCACGCTTCCATAGAGGATAACGAATACGCCAACCAAGCCTGCACTTTTACCCCTCGTGCTATGGAGCTGCACGAGGACAGTCACCCACTTGTCTCGTTCAGGGACATAACCCAACATTATCGCCTTCTGAGACAGACCTTACCTTCGCCTTACCACAGAACAACAAACTACCCTACGGCTCATACAATACGGCGCCTTCCCACATAAGACGCGTCTTCACTCGATGCACCCGAATCACTACGACGCCGAGTGTACATTTTCCTCACAAGTAGGAACACTCTGCCACATAATCGGGGTGCGCGACTTTAGCCCTGAGCACCCTCCTCTCTTTGCGTCAACTACCGAACAAGAGCAATGGGAGATGCTGCTGTCCAGACCCCCTCGGCCAACCCAGCTTTAGCAGGTGGACAGAGCACAGGCGGCGGGGACTGAATATGGCTACACTGAAGAAGGATCCACTCCGCTGGGCCGAAGTCTTGGCCGTTCAGAAATCTGAATAGAAGTATTTCCTCCTTCTGCACCACCTCCTCCTCCTCCTCCTGCTCCTGCTCGGTCTCTGCGCCGATCTCGTCGCCTCCGTAGAGACAGAGAAGTGAGATCGTCTAACAACGGGTTTGAGCTTTAATTTTATAAAAAAAAGTTTCCACTTATGTGCTACTCCAGTAAAACTCAACCAACCACCGTTCATGCATCATGCAATAATTTAATCTTACTAAGAATATCCGCTTGAAGTAATAGAGGGTTGGGTAAGTGCATTTCACTTCTCTGGTTTCTTAGAGCGACGTGAGTGAATTTAAGTGACGTCGCATGGGTAAGTTGTGGGTGCCGTTTACAGCTTTGCTTTCCAACCACATTCACAGGGTGGATTGGCGCCAATTTTTTCGGATTCCTTGATGCCTCGCTTCTTGGTGGCAACTCGCCTGATCATGTGTATGATTTTATTGATGCTGTGTTTGAGGCGCTGCAAAGATACGTCACTTTTGGTGTTCGCCTGAAGATGTATGCCCGGGATCTTGATGCTTGGGCTTGGAGTGTTGGCCTGGCCATCAAGGTGTATTTGAATGTGCTCCTTACGGTGTCGCTTGGCGTGAGGGCGGATGACAAAGAGCTGAGTTTTTTACGTGAACCCTGGAAGCCACAGGCTTTAGCACATTGGCATTCTGGAAGTGAGATGCCATGGGTTGGTGTGAGCTTCCTTTAATCGCTATCACGTAGCATTCAGCGAGAATGGAGGAGTTAAACCCGTAGATGTGCTTGGTCAGTGCACCATTTGTCTTCTCCGTCTCCTTGTGGGCTCGTAGCTAAATCGGTAAGACAACGGGCTCTCGCTTTTTTACTCTATTAGTTCCAGGTTCAATTCCTGCCGGTGCCAGTAAATTCTTTTATTGGTTCGCGGGAGTTTTCTGTTGACACCAACGGTCGCGAAAGAACCCTTGTGGGGTAGATGTAAAAAGCTTTGCTTTAAAAAATTAACACAACACAACCGCGCACATACCATTCAAGGTCGAAGACGCCTCCCAGGGGAAAAATACGTGGAAATCTTACACACCAAAGTTTTAAGGTTACGCGACGAACACGTACACTATCAGCCACCGATCACGGGTACGCTGCTGACCGGCAAGATGCAGCACGTGTAGTACGAAGATGGAACGAGAAACGGAGCTTATAAGAATATTCTTATAAGCTCGGTTTCTTCACATCCCGTCACTTCTCAAATTGTCTAGTCGTGACAGTTGTCCACTGCCGCGCAGGGTAACCTTCAAAGGAATTTGAAAACCTAGCATTAAGAGAATTTCTTGCAGAAATCTTTCGTGGTGTCTAATGTTGATAATCTGTATACAGTGCATAGTTACTGAATGGTGTTATTCCCGCAGTTTCGCTAATGATCTGCTTCTGCCGGACAGAATGGTTCAGTAAAGTCTACGGAATCATTGCACTTCACTGTACCATTGATAAGATTCATTGGTGTTGGGAAGAGGTAAGAAGGTCGTTTAGCTCTGTTAGATCTGTAAAAGTTAAGATCTTTCTTCAAAGCGCAGTTGTGTCTTCAAGGAACAGTTACCTATTGAGGCTCTTAATTAAGTAACTTAACACATCTCACATTAAGTAACACATTAATTAACTCCGCTAAGGGCGGAAAACTACTACAAAAACACTCCAGCGTTGCAGCTCCGCAGTCGACAAAAGCATCGCAGCGTCGCAGCGCCTTCCACTCTGAGGGAACGACTTGAAGACGTAGAAAGGAGAGTCAAAGAAATTTATTGATCTTGGAGTCCAATGCAACAAAGCCACAAGAATGGCATCTTTGAAAGATTCGTTATTAGAGGACTTCCTCAGCATGAGAAAGGTGTGTCTCGACATGGTGGAGGAGAACTGTCTACTTCGAGGCAAAGTGGAAGGACTTACTGAGGCACTGGCAGCACAAGGTCAAACACACACTGTGTACTAGAGCAAGGCATTAAGAAGGCCCCCACAGTTGAATATTTCGAAACAGCGAAAACGACAGAAGAGCAACCCACAGGAGCACTTATTCTCACTGCAGCCAACCTAAAACCAGCTGCACTAGAAAACTTGATTAAAAGGAACGTCGACCCTTGCCAGCTTGGTCTCAGTAATGTCAAGCTCCGCCAGAGCAAGGGAGGAGTGATTGTGTCTCTACATCCGCAGAAGGGCTGAAACGACTTGAAGAGCACATAACCACGGACAAGAACTTAAGAGACGTAGCAGCAAGAAAGTCACGGGTGCAACTACCGGAATTCAAGATCGTCGGCATCGAGGATAACATCGAAGACGAAGATATCGTCGAAAGGATAGTGGGACGAAACAACATTAATGCTGGAAAAGAAGCCATTGAACTCATGAAGACGTGGAAGGGAAAATCCGGAAAAACAGCGGTCATCAAAACTGGAAAGAAAGCATACGAGCAAATGAAAGAAAGGAAGCATCTCTACGTCGGTTGGACACGCTGTCCGGCCTTGGATAATACGTTTGTACCAAGGTGTGTGAAGTGTGCAAGGATCGTACACACGGAAATCCACTGCCCGGCCGACACGGCAGAGTTTCGTTGTGTGCGGTGTGCAAGGAGTCACTACTATAAACATTGCAACGCAGCAGAAGAGTGCTGTGCCTCCTGCCTTGATCTGCGCGACGTGACCGAAGAGGGCGCCTACCATACCATGATGTGATGATGATTTTTGATTGTAGGGTTTAACGCGCCGACGCAACGCAGGCAATGAGGCGCGCCGTATTGGAGGGCTCCGGATTAAGTTTGACCACCTGGGGATCTTTAACGTGCGCCGAAATCTCGTACACACGGGCGTTTTTGCTTTTCGCCTCCATCAGAAAAGCGGCCGCCGCGGCCGGGAATCGAACCCGCGACCTCGTGCTCAGTAGCACAACGCCTTAGCCACTGAGCCACTGCGGCGGGTCACCATACCATGATGTCTTTTCAGTGCCCGGTGTACCTCCAGAAGAAGAAAGAGGTTCTTCAGCGCATTCTGGTTCAAATGGAGCTCCTCTAGCGAAGAACCGACTAGACCTAGCTGTGAAACTTATCTCAAGTCCTCATATTCACCCGTGTGCACACCTAACTACAGGAATAACCTACCTACGTTGCAGTACTTGGAAATTTTCGTTTTGTTACAAAGTGATCCTTCCAAACTTGGTTTCCTAGGATATTCCAACAGTTTTTTAGGTATAACTGTCGCCGAAGTGGTGCCTTTATACGTTTAGTGCTTGAGTCCAAAATTAATTCCCTGCAACAAGTAAGTAACGGTGTGCGAATTTCTAGCTAAGCATCTGATCCCACAATCTGGTATGACAAGTTCAAGTGACAAGTGATCATTTACCAGTGTTTTGTTTTGCCAATACGAAGGTTACTGTAAGCGGCAAAACTTGTGACAGAAATTATCGGCATAGAAATATTAGAATAACTAGTTCGGGACCGGAGCAGTTTAGAGACCTTGTCGGGGTTTTCGACTGGATGGAAGTTTTCGCTCAAAATGACTGAAACAAAGCTTATGGCCTATTTTTGAGGTACATACTGGCGTGCTACGACTTAGCGTTTCAACCAGAGGCACAACAAAGAAATTCCCGAAAGGTGCGAAAGCCCTGGATAGATCAACGACTTCTTAAATTAATTAAAAAGAAAAACTCAATGCATCACTGTTTTGTGCGAACCCGTGACCCTAACCTGCTTCTAGATTTCAAAAAATATAGAAACAAGCTGCAGAGTGACCTGAAAAGTGCCAAGCTCAGATACTATGAACGCCTCTTCGAGAATATACGTAACGATCCAAAAAAGATATGGGAAACAGTGAATGTGATAACGGGCCGCAAGAAGAGCACGCAGTCGCATGTTGCCCGCTTGAACAGTAGGCGGGTAGAATAAGCCAAAATGGCAATCGAAATGCATAGGCATTTTATCAAAGCAGGGGCTTACATTTCTGAGGTCGGTGAAGATAAACGTAGCGCTATACTGGAACAGTCACAACTTCCAAACTCTATCTTTTTAAGTCCGACAAACGCGAGTGAGGTGCAAACTTTCATTCTTAAACTTCAAAACAACGTCGCATCTGGCATCGATGGTATTGCTCCACTTCCTGTTAAACACATCGCTTCTGAAATTAGTGAAGTTTTAGCTTTTATTATTAATTTGACATTATCTACTGGAGTTTTTCCTCAAAAATTGAAAGTAGCACGAGTTAGGCCAATTCACAAAGGAGGTGGCGATGACCAGTTGTCCAATCACAGGCCAATCTCTGTGTTGGCTGTCTTTTAAAAAATATTTGAAGATGTAATATATAATAGACTAACAAACTTTTTCAACACACACAAGGTCATTTCACCGTATCAGTACGGCTTTCAAAAAAACAAGTCAACGCAGGAAGCTCTGCTTAATATTAAGGACAGTATAATAGAAAATATAGAGGGAAAGAAATTTACACTCGGGTTATTTGTGGACCTACAAAAAGCATTTGACTCTATCAATCATGAAATATTGCTAAGAAAACTAAAAAACTTGGGAATACGCGGAATAGCGGCTGGCCTATTAAGGAGCTATTTAAGTAATAGGGAGCAATTTGTTGAATTTAATGGTGTTTCATCAGAGTTATTGGCAATAGAACAGTGTGTTCCGCAAGGGTCAAAGCTGGGACCGTTGGTATTCTTAATATATGTGAATGATATTCCAAACATACCTTGTACACCCCAGATAGCCATGTATGCAGAAGACACGAACATATTTTTCTCCGTTAGCAGTATAAGAGAACTCCAGTATGAAGTAAATAGATATTTAGAAATGTTGTCAAAGTGGTTACACGAAAATAACTTACAGCTAAACGCATCGAAGACTACCTACATCATTTTAGACCAATTAATAAGAAGATAGATCAAGGCATTCATATTGAATATCGGGGCAATATGATCAACCAAGTCAACGAACATAATTTCTTAGGAGTGTGGTTTCATGAAGAATTATCTTGGCATCCTGATATAGAACACTTAGGCAATAAAATTTCAAAAAATATTGGCGTTATCTGCAGATTGAGAGTCTTAATACCACTTTGGTTGAAAACACAGCTTTATAACACTCTTGTCTATTCTAGGCTTTGCTACGGGATATTAGCGTGGGGAACAACAAACAAAACAAATTACAAACGGCTGATCTTCTTACAGAAAAGAGTTCTCCGTCTATTTGCCAATTTTCACAGACACTATGCCGACTTGAGAACGGGTCCACTATTTGTTCAGTATAGTATGCTTAAGGCGGACCAAATTTATTATATGAAGCTTTTACAAGCTATACACAAAGAAAATCTCCATGGCAAACATAACGACAATAGCAGTATATACCCTCTTAGGTGTGCCAAAATACATACACCGAAACTGCGAACAAACTACGGCAGGCAGTCTTCTCTGTTTCAACGCACCGACATACTCAAGAAAGTTGGAGACCACATTGACTTCAAATGCAGTAGAAACATATTTAAAACACAGGCGAAAGAATACCTCTTAAATCAGAATATCTGCTTCAATGGCTAGAGCTGTGGATGTCGTCTCGACCTGTTTAATGCGCAGGTTGTGTAGTTGTGTCTATCTTTAAAACTCAATCATAGTTCTACTCTGATTGTCCACTTGTATTTTGTTTTACTTTACTCTTTTGTACTCTAATGTACGTTACTGTACCTCTCCCATATTGTTCCGTAATGTCTTGTGCTCTACATGTTGTTTGTATTTTGTAACTCACATTAGAATTTCTAGCTTGTTTGTTTCTGCCTCATCATTGTACTGTACCAAAGGGGGCTGGGGCCTCTGTCAGGCTTTGTAGCCTTTAGTCCCAGCCTGCCTCCTCGTACTTCTGAGGAAATAAAATCTTTTGTTGTTGTTGTTGTTGATATTTAAACTTCACTCAACGGTAAATGTTTACTTGGAACAATTATCAAATCGGTTATTAAATAATAAATTGCAATTTAACGCTACAAAGACAACTTACATGATATTTAGGCCGTACAATAAAAATGTCGAGAAAGAAATCCCCATTATATTCAACGGAACGAAGTTAAACCGACTCACAGAACAGAAGTTCTGAGGTGTTTGGTTTCAAGAACAACTTTCGTGGAATACGCATATTGCTCACCTGTCCTCTTAACTCTCTAAAAGTATAGGTCTCATATATAGAATCGGCCTTTTGATACCACTATGGTTGAAACAAAACTTATACAATACTCTCATTTATTCAAAACTATGCTACGGGATTTTAATGCGGGTGACCACAACTAAAATAATTATAACAGGCTCATTATATTGCAAAAAAGAATTTTGCGCATATATTTAGATTACCGTGGCTGTTACGCAGATTTGAAGACAAGTCATTTATTTACTGAATATTCAATGCTTCGAGCTGACCAAATCTATTACATGAAGGTTCTGCACACCATTTATAAGCATAAGACCCACAATCAAGTTAACAATAAATCTTCTAGCTACCATCTCAGGCATACAATACGGCACATTCCAAAAGTAAGAACGAACTATGGTGAGCAATCTTTCCTGTGACAGTCAACTGAAATATTAAATAAATGAGGAGAAAAATTAAACTTCGACACCAGTGAACTTACGTTTAAAAAACAGGTCAAAGAAGTGTTACTTAAGTAAAACGCTCGCAATATTGATATATAATTAAGGGTTCGAAGTATAAGTCTAGATGGTCCACTAAAGGTAGAAATTAAAAACAATTACAAACAAAAATATATTAACACGTAATTGTGACATAGTAGTGTAACTAATGAAGGTTCATGCGTACGAATTACTGCGTTTATGTGTACATTGTGATCCCTGTGTGAGACCTATGCTTTGTATAATTTGAGACCTATGCTTTGTATAATACATAAGAAATGTAGTAATGACTTTGCTTTGTGCTATTTCTCTATTACGATGTGAACAGACGTGTTGTTATGTACGCTGTAAAACGGGTGGCTGGCCACGTTCATCTTTAGTCTTAGCCTACCATTGGTTTTTGCCAAAAAATAAAAATCAAATCAAATTAAAAAAAAATTATTTACACCACGCTACTCTTGAACGTGACGTGGCACAGTCGTGTGCGTATTTCACAGTCTTAGCAGAAAGCATTTCAGCAGCTCAGTGCTTGGGCGCCATTCTGACTAAGAGTGCTGAGTTCATTTTGAAGATCCAGAACAGATCCGCCTCCATTTTCGAAGCGCCGGTTGCTTCAATCTGTCCGACATAAAATTCCTGGGTTCCCTGTACAACAAGAACCACCGAAGGTTCAGAGCAGCAAACATTCTGATATTCCAGATGGAATTAGATCATGGAGCCACCCGAAGTGCAGGCATGCTCCCCAACTTCAGTGGACGCTGAGCGTTTTTTTTTTCGCACACATTATCGACTGAACGTACCACTTGAAGCAGCAAATAATTGGGACGGGTTCGTTTGTCGTGGCTTTCAGGCCTTTCTTTTTTTGGTGTCCAAACATTAGCCTTCATCGTTAATCTTATAATGGAACCTCTAGTCAGGCTTATTTTCAGGAAGAAAATAAAGTATCCTTTTCGCAGCCCAAGATTTCTGCGCTGTTTTCACTGCAAGTAAGAAATTTGTACTAAGATACGCTGCTGAAGTAAATACGAATTAAGCCTGCATGTGCCTAAACGACAGTGTTTGGTCCTTATATATGTCTCAAATGGCACTTTTCAGTGGTTATTATGGGCGCCTAAAACCTGATTTTCCGTGCCTAAAGCTCCGGTCTCTAGAGATCCCCTTGCTGAAACCGACTGGGCATCGTAACACGCACCACGAACACTGACTTGACAGTGTCCTGCCTTCTCTCTAAGCCTCGATAGATAGACGCCGATAGCAGTTAAATTATGAGGTGTCGCACGGGCGGTTCTCGCGAGAGCGCCACATAATATCAGGCTGTCCGTTAGACGCTCTTTCCAGTTCGAAGACCTCGCGCGAGAGACGAGGGGTGGTCTGCTTGCGTTCAAGACGTATGTACCGAACTTGCACGTGGTCTTGCGTGTAGTAAGTTGTCCACTTCACCGCTCGAGCGGCCCTAGTTATGAGTTCGGTCTGTCTATGCAGGGCTTCTCCATCAATGAGAAGCCCCTTGACGTGAGGGCATTGTACGCGGGCGTGTTCGCAGTGTAAGCGAGCCCACATGTTTTGGCGCCAGCTGGGGCGTATAATCGCTGCCGCCGCGCAAAACTTGACTAAACAAAGCGCCGAGAAAAGACAACACAATGATGTCTATGGCTCATCACACCGCAGCCCGTTCATCCGAAATCGTCGGCTGCCTCGTGGCCCGAACTGTTTCGTTTCGGCCCTCACCGCGATGCCATTTGGCCTTTTGCGCATCGAGGTCCAGCGACCAAAAGTGGAGGAGCGTGAGCGAGGCAATAATCGTATATCTTCCTACCGGCTTCTTTGTTTCCGCGCGCAGTAAAAAGGCGCAACAGGCGTTGCGCAGGCACGGCCGGGACGGACACACAAGTTGGAGCAGAAATAGTCCGGGCCTGCGCTTGATTTACGGCTGTTACAGATGTAGCTCGATAGCAGAATGAACTGAGGGTGCTGTGGGCTTTGTGAGGAGTGCAGGCTTTACTAGGGCGCCGCCGAAGCACAAAACACCGTACGGAGGTCCCGTGTTTATGCCTGGTGTGCGTGAATATTCTGTAGCTTATTACATGAGATGGATGGTCGGACGTATTCTCTGAGACTTCGACAGGCATGTTTAGCGTGATGATGAACCAGCGCGCATTGAAACAAAAATCCTAACGTACTGTCGCCTACGTCCTTCACGGAGCGCGAGGTTTCTGGTTCATGGTGCTCATCCTCGGGACAGGCCCGGGACAGTAGGCCCGGGACAGTAGGAATAGCCAACCAGAGTTCACGTCCACCTTGCTATGAAAAGAGCATGTTCGGCATGTGGGCATTTTGATTCGGCCCACCGCCGCGCTTGGCGCCGATCACGCTACAGTTATCTAACTTCGTCGTGTGTCTTCTTTATCCTTTATCCTACCCGGCGATATATATATATATATATATATATATATATATATATATATATATATATATATATATATATATATATATATATATATATATATATATATATATATATATATATATATATATATATATATATATATATATATATATATATATATATATATACACAGAAAGATAGGTCAGCAGTCTACAATGCCAAAGGAGGCATAGGGGTGTGTTTAGGGTCTTTTATTTTTTACTACGGTTAATGAAGTAAACATTTTTTTTAATATACAGAAGAAAGAAAGAAAGAAAAACACGCGCCCAGAGTCCTGCTTTAGCCTGTATACTCTGCACGGCTGATATGTTTCCTTTTTGCGACAACTTGTCCGCAATGTTTGAACAGTAAGAACACGAGTTTTCGCAGCCTTCGAGCGGGTTTCGACATGGCTATATTTAGTTTTCATTAGTACCCGGCATGGGAATTTATAAATGCAACGTGCGCTTTTGTTTGTTTACAGTGAGCCGGCCTTTCTCCAGCATCAATTTCGGAACTCACAGAAGGAGAGGCTGTGTACCAGGCGAAGCACGTCGTTAATGATTTCAGGTAATTGGGAGTTTTGGAATAGGAGGACCGAACGTAGGGGGCCCCCAAGAAGTTAGAGCAACCCAAACGCAACACGCGCGCGCACGGCGAGAGGGTCTTTTCCAACAGCTCGCAGCCGGCTTCGGATGCACGTAATCGAATGTTTGGAACTTTAGGCTTTGCGTAGCGCAGACATTTTATCGCCGCTATCGTTACAGTTGCGAATAACAGTTCCTAACGCAACTTTTCACCGCACTGTCACCCCCCCCTCTACTCGTATCCGCGATGATTGCCGTTTAAGCGATCGATGATGATCAAGATACCTGCCACGGCCTCGGCCGATACTTGCGCGCAGGTATCGCCACCCTTCGACCACTCGCCACACCGCGCGTGAACGGGCCGGCGTTGCCGGGACCGACCTCCGCTCCCGGTCGATGTAAATCGCGCGACAGGTATTTGACAATCGCTTTCAGAACCACAGCTGATGACACTACCTATCAGAATTTTTCATCATACTAACATACACTTTCACCAACCTGGAACTTGTTTTCCACGACTTGTGTGATTTTAAAAAGCGGCGATAAGTTGTTGCTGCCGCGACCTACGTTGGTTTGAGCTGCACCGTCGGCCGTGCGGGCAGGCATGGCGGGTGCATGTGCCGAGCGAAGCATAAGCTGCGGGAAAACAAGCCGCAACTTATTCTTCGGTCGCATACGTCATACACCAGCACGCTCAAGTTGTTTGCGGATAATGTAGCACAGTTCATACGTTTATGAAGTCCCCATGAACTCAAACTGTGCTTGAAGCACTGAAAATTGACTTCAAGCAACGGAAATTAACACGTAAATACTTTTAAGTGCGATGCACTTTATAAGCGACCCCGAACCTTCCGCCGTCCGCATTGCTCCTCCTCCTTTCCCCTAGCAACGGCGCGAGGAGCGGAGAGGAGCGTCTGTAGCAACGGCGCAGCTACGTCACACCCCACGTGACCCGCGCGCGCTCCGCCTCCCGCGCCGTGGCTGCGCGCGCCCGCGCCGGCTCCCGCACCGCTCCTCGCGCCGTGACATCACACTCCCACGTGACCGCGCGCTAACGCCTTTGCGTCTGCTCCCCCTTTCCTCGCGCCGTGACGTCACATGCTCTGCAGCTGGCGCGCCTCTCCCCCCGTTAGGTTTGCACTCACCCTCGGCGCGCGCCTTTCCCCTCGCCTGACAGCTCCCCCTCGCCGGTACTGCGCCTCTGAAGGCGATGGCAGAATTACTACGCCGTGTACTCTCGGCGCAAGAAATGCATTCGCACTTCCTCACGATTCCCTTCGGGGAGGTGGGGGCAATTTTTTTTATAACGCGCTTCCTGAACGAAGTGTCACTCGCGGCAAGCCAACTACGCAGCAAGATAGGAACGGTGATCCTACAAGTGACGGCAAAACGATCGCAGCGGCCGGCCTCTCCAGTGGTGGGCCTCGCGGCCAATAGTGTCGCGGTCAACAGTTTTTTTTTTTAAATAGGCGCTTAAATTTACGCTAAGACCACTTCTACAATGAGGTTATGCGCCCATGGGGACACATAATTAGGGGGTAATTATTGATGTAGGTGGCTTAATTAACTAAAATTCAATAATTAACTTTTTAGTGGCTACAGTAACCAGGCATGTTTGTATTGGAAAGTTACGCGCAATCATGTTTCTACGCAGTTTCAATTGGCAGAATGCTTTTAGCGCATCCGTAGTCCGAGATATCAAACGGTAAAGTTTAATTGCCGTTCCCATGATTACGCATGCAAGACAGTCTGCACCGGCACAAAGCTCCTCCATTCTGTGGCGTGCCTGCTGTGTACGCTGTTTAGTTCGACAAAGGGGGGGGGGGCATAGGCAAAAATGATAACTGGCGCAAATTCATTCTCGGCTGGCGTTATCGCAATCTGCCGTACTCGGAACCGCTATCGAAACACAGAACAAAAGAGAGGAGCTATGCGCCGGTCTTGACTAGTAGCATGCGTGATCATGCGAGCGGCAATTAACCTTTGCCGTTTGATATCTCGGAGTACAGATGCGCACGACAAATTCTGCCAAACGAAACTGCGTAGAAACACGATTGCATCTAACTTTCCAATACAAACATGCCTGGTTGCTGTAGCCACTAAAAAGTTCATTAATCAATTTTAGATAATTAAGCCCCCTACATCAATATTTACCGCCTAATTATGTGTCCCCCTGGGCGCATAACCTCACTGTGGAGGTGGTCTTCGCGGAAACCTAAGAGCCTATTTTAAAAAAAACCTGTCGACTTAACTTTGATCACCCTGTATATGTATATATATATATATATATATATATATATATATATTGTCACGGGACACCTAGGCGGCCAATGCCCTATACTGCCACGGCTCATCGCAGAAGAAGACGACAACGATGACGATGACGACGGAGTAGTGTCTGGTTCCCAGCGCGCGCTGTTATGGCCGCATTGTAAATTCTGTAAATAGATTGTTCCTCATCCTTCAACCATTGCTCGAGTCATTTGCTCTGCCACCACGTTACATTAATGACAATATATATATTAGCAAGGCTAATGAGCAGCTCTTGTAACGCTATCAGCTTATCGGGGTATGCGCCGCATCAAGAAAGAGTGCCATGCGGTCGTGGCCAATCAATGCACGACGACATGCGCGCCCACTGGTAGCAGTGGAAGAAGTACGGCAGAAGGTGCTCAGCGCGGGAGTTCGGCCATCGTCTGTGCGCTTCTACCTGCGCTTGCCTTGCTTCTGCTCCTGCCAATAAACTACGTTCGGTGTACAACCGGAGGGTCAACTATATCCCTTACAAGATTTACAAGATATTTTATTTATTTATTTATATAATACATACTGCAGACCATGGCTAGGTCCAAGCAGGGGGGCACAAGAAGATAAAATGCAGAAAAATACAAACAATACAAGCAAACAAGGCACTTATACAGGGGTTAATTCATTCCACTCTTGTATCGTACGCGGAAAAAAAGAATATTTGAAGGTGTCAGTAGCAGCAAAATATGGGGTGAAAGCGTTCGGGTTGTGATGCCTAGTAGGTCTTGTTGACAACGGTGACAAGAACGGTGATGGGTCAATTGACAGTGCACCTTTGCTTAGTGAAGAAAGGAAATCAAGGCGGAAGCACTTTCTCCTGGACTCGAGGCTTGGGATATTGTTAGTAAGCATTATTTGTGAGGGAGAATCAGTGCGGGAGTATATAGAGTAAATAAACCTTACAGCTTTTCTCTGAATTCTTTCTATTTTACGGATGTTGTGATTAGTGTAGGGGTCCCAGACTATACAGGCATATTCGAGCTTAGGTCTAATAAAAGTAAAGTAGCTGAGGAGCTTGACGTTAGAAGGGGAATTTCTGAGTTTGTGTTTTAAGAAGCATAGCTTACGAAAGGCAGATGAGCAAATATTGTCAATGTGTAAATTCCACGAAAGATTGCTGGTTAGTGTGACACCGAGGTACTTATGACTGGTGACTTGTTTCAATAACGATGTTCCTAGTGTGTATTAATAGTCGTAGAGAACTTTCTTTCGTGTTATGCGAAGATACAGTGTTTTTTCGGCGTTCAACACCATTCCCCAGTTCTTGCACCATTCAAGTATATTAGTAAGATTGGTATTAAGTTCGCACTGATCAGCACAGCATAAAACATCCCGAAACAAGACTGCATCATCCGCGAACAACCGAATTTGAACACCAGTGGTAATTGCATTAACAATATCATTAACATATATATGACAACCGGCCCATCTGCTTCGCCTGTCGTGTTCCCGGTCACGTTGCGCGCTTCTGCCGCCGCCGAGTTTCCCCCTTCGCTGACGTCTACCGAGCTCCTGCCTACCCTGTCTACACGCCTCGAACGACCACGCACCAGTGGAGCCGTCGCGTTACTCTCTTCCATCAGAGGCACTGACAGTTCACAAACGCCGTTCACCATCCCCGCGTCGTCGTTCAGTGTCCCTCATGCGACGTCGCCCCGCCACTCCGGAGGAAAACAAGTCGCCGCAGTTCCCTAGGCAAGAACTGCGACGACCACGACACACGCAAGCCCTCATATTTATCCTAGGAATGTGATTGACGTTTTTGTTGAAGAAGTCGCCACCCTTGCGCTTGTTGACACTGGTGCCGCAGTTTCAGTCATGGACGCAAAACTATGCCGCAAGATTCTAAAACTGACGACCCCTGTTTTCGGTTTTCGCCTTCGCACAGCTAGCGCCGAACAAGTTGAACCTCTCGCAGCATGCACAGCCCGGGTCGTTGTACAGGACGCCCTTTACGTCATTGAATTCCTCGTGCTTACGTCATGCTCTTATGATATCATCTTAGGGTGGGACTTCCTGTCACGCCATCAAGCCATTATAGATTGCGCCCGCGCTGAGGTTGCGTTGCTGTCCGTGTGTGATGCCCAGTTCCACGATTTGCCGCTACCCTCGCACAAGCTCGCTGTTACGGACGATACCGACATTCCTCCAAACTCAGCAATGTTAGCCCCAGAGTCCTGTGCTTCCCTCCCCAATTCGACCGTAATCTTCAACGCATCACAACTGTTTTCCCGACTCAATGGCTGGCTGGACATGGACGTGCGTTTAAAGAGGCAGGGTTGTTATACCTGGTATCTTTTAAGTATGCCGAAAATTACGAAATAAACAGCGGCGGATTCGTCGAGATAAACAGATTTATATGCGTTAGCGGGAATTGCATAACCCGATGCTTTAAATGCACATCTGATGTCCAGCCGTTGAGTTATCCGTACTCATGCAATGGGCGCACCACCGCTAGCTCCACGTTGTTGTTTTCGCACTAACACGCGAATTATTCTTTTTTCCTGTGCTGACGCTACAAATACCATTGCGGCGAAAGGTACTCTTGTAGCGCGAACCCGCTGGCTCGCGCCTCTTTCATGCAGCAGGTGCATGCCGTGCAGAGAAGACGCTCTGTGGAACAACGGGGTGAAGTACTGTCGCTGTACAAATTGAAAATTTTTTTCTCGGCTAAAACAAAAAACTGTTCTGATTAAACTTTCTGAAATAAACTGCGATCATTTTTACTAGTGAATAGCTTGTATTTGATATTTTTACTACAAGTACAACAATGCGCAATTTCAAGGTGAATATGGGTCAGAAATTAGATTTTTCCAAGTGTGACAAACGTTTTCTCGCCCATTTAGCCTTTTTTCAGTGTAAATATAGTTTTACCAATTTTCCACAATGCTAATATACAGGTACAAATGCTTCATTGGCTGAGAGAACGTGCTCGTACTTGCTAAAAATGTTTGAAAATGCTCGAAATTATGTATTTTCTGAATGGCATAATCACAGCAAATCACAGCATAATCTATGCCGCATTTTAAATATTTTTAAAATGCGGCACAGAGCAGCCCAGGGCCTCAACATGATGTTCACAAAAAATGGTCGCCATTGTAAGAGAAGTTACTTTTTCATGAATTTTTTTCACAGACTGTTTCCTTTAAACCCTGGCGGTAAAAGTGCCGCTAGAAAAAGAACTGATTTTTTTTTTGGACAAAAACACTTTCAGGGAGCATTGTGGGCCATGCGAGGATGACCCACAATTTTTACTGAGCGAATCCGTGATGGTCGAATTTACGGCTGGGACGTTCGGCATGGAATGACACATGTGTGTAGGCCGCGGCGGCCACTTTTCTGATGGAGGCGAAAAGCAAAAACGCCCGTGTGTTCGAGATTTCGGCGCACGATAAAGATCCCCAGGTGGTCAAAATTAATCCGGAGCCATCCACTACGGCGCGCCTCATCGCCTCCGTTGCGTTGGCGCGTTAAACCCTACAATCAATCAATCAATCACATGTGTGTATGTATGTATGTATGTATGTATGTATGTATGTATGTATGTATGTATGTATGTATGTATGTATGTATGTATGTATGTGCGTATGATGTGTATGTATGTATGTGGGTATGTGCGTATGCATGTATGTATGTATGTATATATGTATGTATATATGTATGTATGTATGTAAGCGTATGTATGTATGTGTGTATGTGCAAATCAAATCAAATCAAAGCAAACTTTATTTCAGGAATGCATACATTTACATGAATAAAATGTTACAGTACAGAGGAGGTCCCGAAGTTAGAAAACTGTCGGGGGGACCTCCGTTAGAGAATAAGTCTAGTGCAATAAAAACGCAGCAAGCAGTGAAAACACTTTGTACGAATTAAACAAAGAACGGGTAAAATTTCATAACAACAAGGCCAGAAAATTTCCGTGTAACAGCACGTGGTATGATAAGTAAAAGAGATACTAACAAGGTATAAATTAGAAGCCTCCAACGATGGTAGAGTTTAGCAAACAACACGTTTTGTGATCAGGTACTCTTTGAAGAGTTTGCGAAACGAATAGAATGTGGGACATAACTTTATTTCAAGTGGTATGTTGTTCCAGACGGATACACCTGTAAATTTAAGAGTTAGTTTTCCATAATTGGTACGCACTTTAGGGAGAAGGAAATTGTGACAGGCTGAAAATCTGGTGTTATTAGTATTGACAAGATGTTGCGTGGATAGCCCTGAAATACATACACGATGATAAATAAGGTGGTACATCAATATAGCTAACTTTAGAGTGAATAAATGATTAATTGGAAGCACGGAAAAATGAATAAAGAGTGGCGTAGAAGGCGATTGAAATGGAGCGAAGGCGATCAGACGTAGTGCCCGCTTCTGAAGATGTTGAAGGGGCTCTAGGGGACTGGCATATGTATTACCCCAGGATGAAATGCAATAGGAAAAATGGCTATGAATATAGGCGTAGTATAATGATAAAATAATGCGTGACTGAAAATAAGGACGGGCTTTAATGAGAACATGAATCCCAAAAGAAGCTTTTTTTTAATATTGAGAGTACATGATAGTTATATTTCAAATGTTTGTCTAGTACTACGCCTAAGAACTTCACGTGATCCGATACAGAAATAATGTGGTTGTTAAGAGATACGGACACTGGTGTGGGAAATGTGTTCTGTGCGGATGAAAACACTACAAATGTAGTTTTTGAGGGATTTATATAAAGATGATTGTTAACACACCATTGATAAATATTAGAGATATCGGAGTTTAAGCTTCTTTCAAGTTCAGCACCTGTTTTCTTGGATGTGAAAATAGTAGTGTCATCGGCGTATAGAAGACAGTTAGTATGGTTAAGGGAACTAGGTAAGTCGTTAATAAAAAGTAGGAATAGAAGAGGGCCTAAGATTGAACCTTGAGGGACGCCCATGGTAACCGGTTTAGCAGATGACGCAATGTTATTGACATAAACTACCTGTGATCGATTTGTTAAATAACCCCGAATGAACTGCAAAGGGGGACCCACAATTCCGAAAGACTCAAGTTACGTAGAAGGATTCGGTGGTTAATTGTGTCGAAAGCCTTAGTGAGGTCAATAAAAACTGCTCCAGTAAGTAACCCATCGTCTATGGCTTGTTTAATTCGGTCAGTAAAGCTGAGCAAGGCGAGCTCTGTCGAGTAGCCAGGTCGAAAACCAAATTGGTGAGAAGAGAGTAGGTTAAATTTAAGCAGATAGGACATCAAACGCAAGTAAAAAAGCTTTTCGATTACTTTGCTAAAGAAAGGAAGTACACAAATCGGACGGTAATTATTAGTTGACAAACGATCACCTTTTTTGAAAACAGGCGTTATTTTTCCTACTTTTAAAGCATCAGGAAATGCACCTGCTTTAAACAACTTTTTAATTATTTCAGCTAAAATAGGAGACAGTTCACGTGCTACCTATGTATGTATGTATGTATTCATGTTTGTATGTATGTATGTGCGTATGTATGTAAGTGCGTATGCAGAGCGGGTTGCACCAATAAATGGGCGACTTTTAAAAACTTTACCATCCCTTCCAAAAGAAATTTGAGAGAAGCGCCATGTTTCTCTAGCCTTGCACCACTAGCGCAAGATGCGCTAGCTGACCTGATATGACCCCCCCCTCAATTACTTTTTTATAGCACTATTTTATCTCGGACTACTTTGGCCCCCGTTCCATACCGATTCGAGCGGTACGAAAGTTTAAAAGGAGCAATTTGCCAAAAAATGTGAAGCACATGAAATTTTCCCCACACGAACTCCTCCATATACACCGTAGTACACCGTAGGGCCAGTGTACTCAATAGTGCTCAACATTAACGGCAGGATGAGCGTGGGAAGTGATTATTTTTGTCCTTTCGTGGCGCTGACCTGCAACGTCGGCCCCGACGTGGCGACGGCTGGCGTCAGCCGTTGACTGACTGTGGAAAGCCCGGTGTCAGTGCCCTTCTCGTCGTACTGACAAAAGCGAGGAGGGGACACCGGTCGCGTTGTTTTATACAGGGCACTGCACGCTAGCCATCAGATCCGGCCGGAAGACACTCGGCAGTCCAAGCAGGCAGAGACGACTGCAAAGGGGCCGAGTGTAGGGAACAAAGCACGAGTCAATCCCCTTCTTACTGTGGGTGGGCGACTGCCGGCTGTTTTGGGACGCGAGAAAAGAAAAAGGAAGCCCAGAACTCGGAGCTCGAGGCTGGAGCCCCGGGTCAACAAACCCGGTGGGCGTGTGGCACTGGCTTTAGCCCGCTCATCCTGGGAATGTTCTCGCCTCACGAGGTGTCGTGGTCTGCTCTTTGTAAGCGGGCCTGGGCGCGTATGAATATATATTGCATGTATGCGCGTGCTTTGCCTCGGAATACGACATTTCGCCCTTGTTGCTATTTAGCAGAGCTTTCTTTTCAGGCTCCTCGATCTTCGTCTATTTGTAACAGCATTATCTTACCCCGGTCATATATGCCCGTTCTAGCGCTCTAAGCGGCAGCCGGTCGCATCCGTGGCGTCAAGCCAACCTTTACCAACATTTTTTCCCGCCGCCGCTTCAGGCCTGGGTGCCTGCTCGTGCTTCACTCATCGGCGCGTCGAGCTAAAACGGCCACTACTGAAACGTAAACAACCTCCGCACGCGGGGCACTGCCTCCTTCCTAGCGCGCGCTTTAACCGTCGCTCGTTGTGGCTGTCGCACATTTTTTTGTTGTTGTTGTTACAGTACCGTCGCATTGTAATGAGCTCTTGAAGGAAATGCCACGTACGTCTTGAGAAAATCAGGAAACGAACTTGTGGGAGCACTTCCTGTAGTCGCATTGTAATCAGTTGGTGAAGGGGACGTCGCGTCTACCTCGTGAAAATAGGAAAAGAGCTTCGGCAAGCACGTCGCTTGCCGAGAAACTTGCAGGCGCATAATTACTTACCACACTGTGCCAGTCCCTTCGGTGTTCGCTGCAGCGTCTACGAGCTACTCGGGACGGTCGCACTCTTCGACATCGCCTTTCTCCCAGCGAGCGTACACCAACAAAATTCTCGACCATTTTTATTTACCGAAGCGATCTGTCCCGAATATTGGTGGGTGGACGACTGACATCTGTTCCACAGAACAGCTCTGTGAATCCGTATTATTACTTCGTACGCCAGCGGGAATTAAGCTGCTGCTCCGCGGGTCTGCCTTCATATTACGAAGAGACGGGACCGTTATTCGCTTTCCTCTCGCAGTACGCAGCGTATTAAACGTAGAGATGCATACATATAAAAGCTAGTGAACACGTGTATCAAATGTACTTGATTTGATGAAGTGTGCCGTCATTTCTCAAGCGAGAGACCATGGTGAAGCAGCTATAGGCATGTATAGCGATTTAGGGTTTTTGGTGTTTATATTTCTGCAAACTCGGCGGTATTTTGTTTTCCGGACTATGTAATGTTACTGCCCCTGCAGTCAATCTCCGCTTATTGGGAGTAAGTTGTAAAAAGCGACTGCATACGTACATAGTTATCAACTATAATTATACCAGATAATACAACCGAAGAAACATTACACAATTTCCCTGAGTACACACCACGCAACCTTACACAAGGCACCAAAAGGTAAAAAAATAAAAATACTAACCTCATCACCCCTCATCATGACGACTTTTATTGGGATAAACTCATTGATCATACATCCAGCGAAGCAATATTTAAACTCTGCAAATAAAAATAACGGCTATGTCTGCCCGAAGTAGCGCTAAGCTCCTGGGGTATGAAATTTTAAGTGTACGGTTTTTTAATTATGTAATTTTTTTATTATCACACTGTTTTTAATGTTCGTAAACTAGGTATTCTCCAGAATAAGGCTGTTGACTTCATTTTTATTAATTAACGATCAACGTCGTTTTTTAAATATATGTAAGCAAAGCAGGACCAAACAAATCTCTGAACGAAAGTGCATTCGCCGCTTGAGCTTTATGTTCAGGTTAAACGAGAACTCCGAGATCGCATCCCCAATTGTGTAGAGCTAATCTCTCGGCTCGCTACAAGTTTCTTTAGCCGAAAGCGCCGATACAGCGTATTTACGCGATTAACTACTAGTTTATTCAAGCGAAGTTTGTATTCACTGATTTTCGCCGTCGGTCGTGACGTACGCCGAAACGCCTTGCGGCAAAGCCAACTTTATCCCAGTACACCATGTTGTTAGGCTAGTTTGTGCTGCATCTTATAAGTAGAAAAACTGCGCGTAAAAGACAGGACTAAGACAAAGGGCGCCAGTCCGGCGCCCGTCCTGTCTTCTTGGTCTTAGTCCTGTCTTTTACGCGCAGTTTTTCTACTTATAAGATTCAAGTTTATCCACGTGCTCTAATGATGCCGATGACAATCACTACAATGCTGCTGCTGCTGCTGCTGCTGCTGCTTATGATGATGATGATGATGATGCGCCCTTGAAATGTCTGGAACGTACCCACTCGGGAGGATTGCACCACGTCACACGCCATTTGGGAATGCCCCTCTTTACCCCCGCTCCGTTTACCCAACCCTCCCACTATTTGGCTGGAGGTGACCGGGAGCTCCTCGCCCGAGCTACAGCTCCTGACCGCCACTAGGGCTCAGGATTACCTGGCGCGCCTCCCTCACCTGAGGGACACTCGCTAGGGCTGTGCCTCGTCAGAAATAAAGTTATTCTCTCTCTCTCTCCCCCCGGACGAAGTTTTGATTGTACCCCTGTTGGAGCTTCCAGAATGAATTATAGATTGAAACCCTCCCATGGATTCCCCTTCTAGGCGGCGGATCTCGCTCGCCATTCGCAGGTGGCGCGGGCGCGCGCCCACAAGTGTCGCGTTATATGAGCGTCGTCGTTCGTATCCCACCACATCGTAGGTGAAGTCGCTCGCTCTCGTCGGGCAGTTCCCCTACTAGCGCAGCATGTATAGGCCGTGCGTGGTTCACTCCGTGGAAGAGCGGCCAGCCATTGAGGAGCATAAACGTTCCCGGTAATCGCAGATCTGCAATAACGCATGCCGAATATCTGCGTTCGGATGGAGCTCAGCGAAATGAAAGGGTTTAATTTTGGTCGATCGATGGTTTTGCGTTTTCATTTTGGTCATTGCCTTTTGATTTTGGCAGAAGTGTTTTCGGGTTCGTTTTCCGGTCATTGCGTTTCGTCTTTGCTCGTTTGTGTTTTCACTGAGGTCAAGCTTCGCGCCACACCTGTTTCTGGAGGGAAGGGGTTATATTTTTCTTGGATAATAATACAATGGTATGGTTCACAAGCGCACATGGCAGAGAACAACGTTATTGAAAATTCAATAATGCTTTTGTCAACCACGTGTAATAAATTCCAGGCTGTTCTCGATAATTAAAATTGATAGTATGAACATTATTGATGCAGTCTTCTTGTTTTTCACTTCGTTTATTTGTCGACGAAAGTGGCGGTCAACACCGCAAAATGTGAAATCACGTACATCAACATATATCTTGGTCACGCTCTCGACTCCAGTGTTCTTGAGTTTCTTTGTAATCCCAAGATGCACTTGCGCCTCTAAGATTTACATGACGGGAATTCCACACATTGCATCGCACACTGTATGCGAATTGACACTGCCGCTACTCCTTCCGTTGGTGTTAGCAAATGAGTTCGCCCACTCAAGGGACACTAAAATGATTCGTAAACATTGTCAGATGATTTGTGCAGATAGTCTGGAGTCCATAGTCTGGAGTTTGGACCATTCTGGGTGCGTTTACGTGAATTTATTTAGTAGTAAATTCAATTAAAAAAACTTATTCTCCTTTCTGCATCCTTCTTGCCGATTTCCTGTGACTTTTGCTATGACGCTTAGTCTTGCGGCTTGGCTTAACTGCGCCTACTGCTCGGCTCACCGAACCGCGGACGGGAGGTCAGAAGTCGACCGCGAAGTGAACTTGATACGCGGCAGGACTTGCGCCCTGAAGAATGTGGCGCCATAGTGCTATTTTGTAGAGCGACCGAACTCAGTAGAGCCTACAAAGTCAAAATACCTCCATGCAAACCGGATATTGGCCAACGGCGATTCACTGACTTCGTTTCACTGGTGTTGTAAGTTGTATTTGCGTGTGCGACTGGTACGCCAGTAGTAATAGACCAATTAAAGGCAGGAAAAGAGTCAGCGAAGTTAATCTAGATAATCAAAAATTAAAATTAACCGAAGCTTTCACCTTAAAGCGTTAAACCAAAGTAGGAGGAGGATGACGAGAAGGAATAAACTTTATTTCTATATTAGTTCTGGAGTAGTGGAAATGGGATGTCTTCTCAGTCCAGAAGTACCTGGGCGGTCACTGCAAGGCGAGCCCTTGCAACCAGCCGAAGCTGATCGCCGGAGTGCGGCTGGCTAGCATGCCTTCGCACTCATCATGGTTGGGGGAGGGAATAGGGGGGAAAAATGGTGTGTGAGAGCACGCCCAAATCATGTGGTAGAGTGTGCAGGGTTGGGGACAGTACTGGCGGAGTAAGAGGAGGGGTGGATAGCGTGGAGGAGGGTGCCCTGCGGGCAGGTGTTGGTTTGAAGGCGGCGGTAGGTGGTGGCTTCTTCCTTAGTCAGCTTGTCGTGGGGTGGGGAAAAGATGCGGCGTTGGAGGGGGTAGTGTTCGAGGATGTCTTTGAATTTTCGAGGTACAGAATGGTGTGCTTCTGACGGTGACGCCGGTGTGTTGGATGGGAACGCCTGGTAGATATGCGCGCGGGCGGCAGCACGAGCCGTCTCATTCCCCTCCAGAGACTCATGTCCCGGGGTCCAGAGAATGTAGAGGTAAGGAGGGTTAGGGATCGACTGTAGGATGCGGAGGGCTAAGGGAGCAATGTGACCGGCGCCGTAATGGCGACAGGCAGCTTGCGAATCTGTGACAATGGTGATAATGCCTTGAGATGTAGTGGCTGCGAGGGCTATTGCGATTTCTTCTGTAGTTGTGGAGTCGTTGCCAATTACTCTTGCAGAAGTCAGTTCAATTCCTCGGTGGTCTACTGTTGACATTGCAAAGGCTGGTTTATGGGCATATTTGGCAGCGCCAACGTAGCGGGTGTCTCGTGGCTTGACTTGAAGCATCTTGCGAAGCATTCGAATCCGGCCTTGTCGGTGACCCTGGTAATGAAGGGGGTGCATATTCTTTGGTATTGGGGGGACGGAGATGCAATCGCGTAGTTCCAAAGGGATGCGTTGGCGGGGGTAATGGGTAGCAGGTGACGCCGAGGCGATGCAGGAGGCGACAGCCAATGTGTGAGAGCTTAAACCGTTCGATCTGGTTGACATGATGTGCCTCTCGAAGTTCGTCCCAGGTGTTATGAAGCCCCATCAGTAGTAATTTGCCAGTAGAAGTTGCCGGCGGTAGTCCTAGTGCTAATTTTTAGGTTTGCGGGATGATTATGTCGAGTTTTTGAATTTCACTATTTTTGAGAGCCAAATATGGAGTTCCGTATGTGATGGGACTAATTACTAGGATTTGAATGAGGCGCACGAGGTCATTTTCTTTCAGTTTTTGTCGACTATTAGTAATGCGTTTGATGAGGTGCCTGATTTGTAATAGCGTTCCTTGTAATTTAGGAATAGTAGGAATGACCAAAGATGACAAGAACCAAGTAGGAATGACAAGAACCAAAGATGCTCGCTTTGATTAGAAATATGAACCCCTCACACGACGAGGGCCGCCGACAAGCACGGGCTCAAGCGCTCAACATCACCCTCTGTGAGGATCATGCAGTTATCTACAGAGACGCCTCCCAACATGCAGGGCAGCAGTACGCCGTCATCGTGGCTACCTCCAGAACCAACCTCCTTGCATGTGCCTCACTTAAGACCCACGACATGACGGCAGCAGAAGAGGCCGCCATTGCCTTGGCTCTCACTCACGGAAGGTAGTCACTAATTACCAACAAGCTTACCGGAATTACCAGCCGTGTTGGGTGTCCCGACCTGCATTGCGTGAGCTAAAAAACCACTCCCAAAACGTTTCCATTCAGCTCATCTGGGCACCCGCTCACGCTTCCATGGAGGGCAACGAATACGCCCACCTTCAATCCTGCGCTTTTAACCCCGGTGCTATGGAGCTGCACGATGACAATCACTCGCTTGTCACGATCAGGGAGATAACCCAGCATTATCGCCTTCAGAGACAGACCCTACCTTCGCCTTACCCTGACCTTTCAAGAGAACAACAAACTACCCTTCGGCTCATATAATCCGGCCCCTTCCCCCACCAGGCCCGTCTTCACTTAATGCACCCGAATCGCTACGACGCTGCATGTGAATTTTGCTCAGAAGTAGGAACACTCTGCCACATAATAGGGGTGTTCGACTTTAGCCCTGAGGAACCTGCTCTCTATCCGTCAACTACCGAACAAGAGCCATGGGAGATGGTGCTTCCCAGCCCCTCTCTGCCTACCCAGCTTCAGCTGGTGGACAGAGCACAGGCAGCGCGGACTGAATCTGGGCTACAGTGAAGAAGGAACCGCTCCCCTGGGCGCCACTCTGGGCCGTTCGGAAATCTGAAAGAAGTATTTTCTCCTCGTGCGCATCTTCCTTCTCCTCCTTCTACTCCCCCGTCTCTGCAGCCAATCTCGTCGCCTCCGTCCGCGATGGCAGAGACGGAGAAATGAGCTCGTCTAACACCGGGTTTGAGCTTTAGTTTTGTAAAAAACAGTTTCCACTCATGTGCTACATCAATAAAACTCAACCAACCACCATTCATGCATAATGAATTAATTTAACCATACCAAGAATATCTCTGTAAAGTAATAGAGGGTGTGGTTAAGTGCATTTCACTTCTGTCTGGTTTCACTATTTGTAGAGTGACGTGAGTGAATTATTATGTGACGTCGCATTGGCAATCGTTGTGGGTGCCGTTTACAGCTTTGCTTTCCAAACACATTCACAGAGTGGATTGGCACTAATTTTTTTTTGTTGTGTTTTTGTTTTTTCCAGGGGCGGATAAGCCCTCCGCGGGCATCCCACAGATGTAGGAGATGTATGTCCACTGAAGAGTGATCTTCTGTTATAGCTAGGGTGCGGGTGTGGGCTTCGACAGTTTTGAGGATATCTTGGGTCCATGTTTCAATGTCTTCAATTGTGGTGGGGAGAGGGGAGTCACGAAAGGATTCCCAGTCTGTGAGTTTAGCACGGCCGATTTTTTGAGAAATGCAGGCGTGATTGATGGTGAATTCAATGATATAGAGTGTATGTGAGGTCGGGGGTGGAATCTCGTGCCACGCTGTTGCCGATGCGGGTGGGGTATGAGGGGTCGGTTGAGAGCGTGAGGTGAGCTTGTTGGGCAGCGTCGTGCATTGGCGCTCCTTTTTTTACTGGTTTTGAGATAACCCCATGCAGTATGAGGGGCGTTAAAGTCACCGAGAAGGACTAGGCGGTGATGTTTAGTCGTAGGTTTAACTTTCTGAAGGATGAAATTTATAGAAGCTACGGAGTGCTGCGGGGGACTGTAGATATTAAGAATAAAGAGACTGGTGAGAGTTTTCTTAGGCGGGATGAGTTCAATGAAGGTATATCGCCAATTAATGGGAAGGGTGTGCGCTTGTGCAGTGTGTGATTTATGAAGGAGTATGGTGGTGCGAGGCTGATGGGAATGTGTGTACGTGATGTAATTACGAAGTGATACGTGAGGTGTTTCCGTTTCTTGTAAAGCAATCACATCAGGAGAGTGAAGTTGACTTAGATGGGTCATGGAGGGCTGCTTGTTTTTATACGTAGGACAATTCCACTGCCAAATAGTCAGTCATGAGGGAGATGGGTTGGACGTTGGAGGCCTGGTAGACATGTTAGATGAGGGGCTCAGGCTGGCCGGATGGTGGGGTGACGTGAAAAGTAGTCGCCTTGGCTTTTTTATGCGGAGCGGGCATGGTTTTTTCAAAGTGTACGATGCTTTCGGCCTGTTCCTGGGTGACTGGGGTTAGTTCAGCAATGTTGTGCTCGAGGTTGGTGAGGTGGGCAGCCAGGGGTTCAAGGAAGCGGGCGACGGTTTCGGTAACGGTTGTCACGATGGTGGATTGAATGGTGGCCATAAAGGAGGCTTGTGTTTGAGTCAGTTTTTCTTCGAGGTAGTGGTATTTTTTGTCGCAGTAGGTATGGGAAGGAGTTGACGCTGACAGTAAAGGGTCTGATCCCGGGAGGTTGGTTGGCGGTGTGGAGGGGGTGTAAGGGAGGTGGGAAAGTTTTGGTGTGGACGTAGCGGATTTGGGCGCGAGGGGTTGGTAGATAGTGTGGAGGAGGGGTGAGGCGATTTAGTAAAGGGCGTGGGAGGGCGTACACTTTGTTTTAACAGTTCGTGGACGGTTTTAGATGCAAAGCATTTCTTGCTCGGGGATATGTCCAGCGTCCGTCCGTTGTTCGCACCTCTCCTCCTACACTATAAAAAAAATAAATAGTTAGCGGGGCGCGGTTTCGATCCCACGACTCTACAATTTGTGGTCCACGGAACGAAAAACCCTTTTTCATTCATCCATGTGCTTACTGACAAAGTGTTTGTCTGCAATTTAAAGAAAAGACTTTACAGAAGGCCTAACAGGCATCTTTTTAACTCTCTTAAGGACATCCTGGCCCGCCTTGCCTTGGTATAGCGACCTGTAAAGGGGCACAGGCATCAATGTATCGACAAGATCTCTATACAAAATTTTCCGATTCACTGCACTCAGGTACTCTAGAGAAAACCGGACTGTTAGGAACCGGAAAGACATTACAACCTCCTTGAGGCACCCTCCAGCAGCCCGTCCACGCTCAGCCCCTGTGGATACTTTAAATCCCGGCGGGTATCTTCGAAGACGCACCTGCAGTACTGCGCGCAAAAAATTGTCCTTTTGATGTCGAAGAAACAGAAAACGTGCCACCAGTTGGCGAATGAACAGATGCGACAAGCCCAGGCCCCCACTCTTGGCCGAACGAAACAAATTGGTTCGGCTCGTCCTCTTCCAGCTTAATGCCCATATAAACACTGCAAACGCCCTGTGCAATTTTTGTACATTCACTCCTGTCATACACAGAACTTGAAGCACGTACCACACTTTCGCGGTCAGAAAAACATTACATACTGTAGCCCGCGTGAACATTGACAACCCTCGACCTTGCCAACCTTGCGCTTTTTCTTTTATCTTCTGTGTTTCTTCCCCCCAGTACTGCGATTTGTTTTTGTAGTGTTCTAGCGGCACATTTAAATACCGCCCAGGCAAGGCTGTCCATTGCGTATTAGCAAAATGTTCCGGTGTGTAATCCCAGTTGCCGCGCCAAAACCCTGTACATTTTTCCCAGTTAATTTCACTTCCAGTGAGATGGCAAAAGGAGCCCGCGGTTTTGACTACTTCTACACCGCTCTCCTTGTCAGTGCAAAAAACTGCGATATCATCCGCGTAGGCGAGAAGCTTAACTTGAGCCTGCTCCAGTCTAAACCCGCTTATATTCTCATTTCTTATCATTCTCAACAGGAAAGGTTCTAAGTACAGGGCAAAAAGCAATGGGCTCAACGGACACCCTTGCCTTACTGAAGAGCGGACCTGTATGCCTTCAGTAAGGTTTTTGTTCACTATAATCCGTGTAACACAGTCATCATAAGCCATCTTAACGACCCCTGTTATTGCAGTGCCTAAATTTACTAATTCCAACACAGAAAACAAGATTTCGTGAGAAACAAGATCGAAAGCCTTCGCCAAGTCTATATTAGCATGGCTACTCGGCTTTCGAAAGCGTCAGCACATTCAAGTACACTTCGCGCTACGTGTATATTTGTAGCAATGGTACGCCCCTTGATTCCGCACGTCTGGTGCGGCCCAACTAAGTCCTTGATAACTGTTTGTATTCTCTTCGCTAAGTCTTTGGTAAATATTTTGTAGTCCACGTTGGTGAGACTTATCGGAAGATAAGATCCCACCCACAACAGCTTATCTGGGTCGTCTGTTTTTGGTATAAGGACCATGTGTGCTTCTTGAAAAGACTTCGGTAGTCGTTTCTGTTCGTACGCTTCTCTGATCACGGCATACACCATAAGTGCCAATTCTTTCTTAAAGGGTCGATAAAACCCTGCTCCCAGGCCGTCTGGGCCTGGTGACTTGCCCGCCGCTAATTCGTCGATTGCCGCTTCGATTTCCTGCAAACTGATTGACTCCTCTAACCGTGTTCGAACGTCGTCTTCTAATCGCGGCATGTTCGCCAGGAAACAATTCGCAAAACCAGGCTCTATTTGTCTCTCTCGCCCAAACAACGTAGTGTAGTGCTCAACGAATGCCGTTTGAACGCTTTCTTTGTCACCCGTAGCTTTGTTTCGGAAGTTTATCTGTTTTATTTCGTTTTTTGTGGCGTATCTCTTTTCATCGCATAAAGCGCGCTTGCTGGGTTTCTCCCCAGCCCACAGCTTTTCCGCTCGTGCTCTTATCATTGTATTTTCATAATTTTCATAATTTTCATTTTCATATGAATATTTATATATTCATAAGCGCCAGTTACCCGCTTATGACAGGCTGTAGACGTTCGCGTCACACCCCGGGGGTTGAAAAAGAAGGTCCCCTTCTCCCCGTGTAGTCTGAGTGGCGCTGGCTACCACCCTCAAGCGTCAGATACAGTTGTGGTAAATATAAATACCCCAGAAAGTGAAGGAGAACACAGTCGCCCAGATAGCCGAATTGGTAAGGCATTCGAGATCTAATCGAAAGGCGTGGGTTCGGTCCCCACTCTGGGCGCGTGTTTTTCTTTCTTTCTTTCTCGCGTAATTAATAAAAAAATAATGTAACGTCACTAACGGTAAAAAATAAGCTAACCATTCCCCTATGCCTTCTTTGGCGTTGTAGACTGCCGGCATTTCTTTCTCTATTTTCCTAACGAGCCCCTCATTTCCAAAGCTTATACATGTATATGTATATGTATATATATATATATACATATATAGGTCTTGGGCCCGGGAAAATTATAACGTTCCGCCTATGGTACTATTTTCTACAGTGTTATATACGTGCAGGCAGAAGTAGCGTTCCGATGCAGTGCTTCCCTTTTAAGACGTTCGTGTCCCCCTCTTTCTTTCCGTTAGTCTGTGGCAGTTACCAGCCATGCCGAGCCACATAATGTAAGCCGCGTCCAAAAAGCCATCTCGATTCAACGAGAGGCTAAGAAAACAAGCGCGAGCAAGCATGGCGAGTGTCCGCTTGCACGCACTCGCGGACGAGGGCGCCGCGACAGACGCCTCCAGTAAGCTCTAGCGGGCAGACGTCGAGGAAGGGAAACGGAAGGGGACAGGCGACAAAGTAAAAGCCCGTAAAAAGAAAACAGGAAGCCAGGCTGAAACACGGGCCCGCTGTGTGGTACAGAAATAGCCGACCCAAGGAAGCGAAGAAGAGTCTGATGAGCGGCGTGCTCCGTCCGGAGAGGCCGTTGCTTTCCGAGCAAGCGTACGCGCTTCCTCTCTTTAAGAGTTGCCCGTGTTCTCGCTCCCTTTTTCTTCGTCCCCTCCTCCCGCAGCAAGCGTGGCAGGCAGGTGCCGCACGAGTGATCGTGCTGTGTTTGAAAACCAAACAGGCACGCGGCGGGCATGTCAGGCGGAGTAGGATTGTTGGGGACAAAGTGGGCCCGCCCTGAGACCGGAACCGCAGTGCCATCACAATTCGGCACCGCCAACGCGAACTTCATCGGGTGAAGTGACTCCTCCAACTGCGGTATCGCGAAGGAAGTTTGCGTGCTGATTAATGATACGGCCCCTGCTGAAGCGAGTCATCCTTGTCTGCACGAGTTTGCACAAAGAACTTGAAGGCACCCTTGAGCTGGTAGCTTTACGGAACAGGCAGTAGCGCGGCGCTTAGCATGGAGCGTCATACTAATGCGTACTAGAGGGGAAAACTGTTGCTCGACTGCCATGCTTCCATGGGGCCGTCGTCACAGGCGACAGTGCGAAGTTTCTATTTGGCCTGGCTTGAAACATGGCTTCATTTTTGCTCAAACAAGAGAACCAGCAATAAGGACAACGTCGTTTCCTTTTTCGTCTTCCATGAACCTTCCTTCTAAAAGATCCTTGCATGAAGCTTCTTCCTCAAGAAAATTGATTTAATTGATTGATTGCATGCGGTTTAACGCGCCGACGCAAAGCAGGCGATGAGGCGTGCCGTAGGGGAGGGCTCCGGATTAATTTTGACCACCTGGGGATCTTTAGCGTGCGCCGAAATCTCGTACATACGGGCGTTTTTGCTTTTCGCCTCCATCAGAAAAGCAGCCGCCGCGGCCGGGAATCGAACCCGCGTCCCTGCGCTCAGCAGTACAACGCCTTAGCCACTGAGCCACCGCGGCGGGTCTTTCTAAAGAAAACCTCGATGAATAAATATTTTAACTGCGATTCTTTCATATGGGTAAAAAACAACTTTAAATGGCCCTTTAACAGCAGTATTTTGTTTTTGCAGCCAGGCGCGACAACTTTCATTTTTGTTATTATTATCAGGCGAAAAGAATGATTGTACGGGAGAACTTTCTGTGGGCAGAACACTTCAGTCTTAGGCAAGCTTACAACGGCATCACGCTGTAAAGCTGTACCATCAGAGCGTGGAGCCACGGTCAAATCACCTTATACGCCTCGAGCTTCGCGATCGCTGCGCCGCCTGCCGCCGCTTCTCCGCGGCGCGTACGGGATGTCAGCAGCGCAGCTGATAGCGGCCCATGCAGTGTTTTGGTTCTCTTTCGCTTCTTTTTGCCTTTCCGCGCCCTAAACATCATGTTATTCTGATGTCTGTAAGCAAATAGTACGTTTAGGGCACTTAAAAAACAGCTGCGTCCTGATTAGAGTGTTCTAGTGTTCCTGATTAGAGTGCTCGAACGCCGACAAGAGCTAACCGGGGACGCGGTAGTGCCCGCTTCTTCGCCGCTCTTACGGGCGTCGACGGCAGCAGCGGCATATCACCACTGTCACCTCCGAATATCTCAGGCGCAAGTGAATTCTACTGACGCCTCGTTTAGACCTGATATTGGCAC